>NC_052510.1:52870044-52946973 GCF_014356525.2 Nilaparvata lugens | reverse complement strand
CAAATTCCAAATTTTTTTATTTTGTTTGAGCCCAATCTTCTTGTCCCACAATAATCGTAGCATATGAGAATAATATCACAGAATGCAGAACTCACTCAAAAAATCATTATAGAACTATTTCATCAGTTCAAATGTCCTAAGCGGCATGTAGACAAGGAATGTAGAGTCAGAAGGTTATTGGCGGCCACTGCTTGTCAAAGTCTCTAGATGATATTGAAGAACTAATCGAAATGAGAGAAATATTGCTCTCAAATAGGATGGAATAAAATGCGTTACAAATACCGTAATTCAATGATCAATAATAATGTCATAACTTCACTTTTCATTAATTCCACACCATTCCTGACCATAGTCAGTGAACCAATCATAATATGATCTGACCAATCATGGTTGTGAACCTATTTAGAAAACCACTGATTTTGACAACTTCTTAGTCTTTTTCATTCAATATGAATAATTACCACAATATTAACTTCTCAACTACACAAAAAGTGGGAATAACATAATGGAAAGCACTAGCAGCCACTAACTTGTCATCTACACATTCCCTGTCCATAAGCTGCTTTAGTTTTTCTATATGAAATCTGAAATTTAGCCTCTCATAAAACCTCCTCTCGATAATAAAGTCCCTAGATAATATTGAAGAACCAATCGAAATGAGAGAAATATTGCTCTCAAATAGGTTGGAATAAAATGAGTTACAAATACTGTAATTCAATGGTCAATAATAATGTCATAACTTCACTTTAATTAATTCTACACCATTCCTGACCATAGTCAGTGAACCAATCATATGATCTGACCAATCATTCTTTTGAACCCATTTAGATTTATGTGTAAAGAAGAAATATTGGTGGGAAATAACATAATGGAAAGCACTGGTAGCCAGTTACTTGTCATCTACACATCCCTGTCCATAAGCAGCTTCAGTTTTTTATATGAAATCTGAAATTTAGTCCCTCATAAAAATTCCTCTCAATAATAAAGTCCATGGATGGATTTATAGAGTGTAGGACAGAATAGATGAGAAAAATGCTTTTTTCAAATAGGGTGGAATAAAATAAGTTACAAACTATCCTATTATCGATAACGATTATTCAAATATGAATAAAATTTCAATAAAATGATGCAAATTCAACTCCTTATTGTGATCCCTTAAACTGACTGTTGTCTATGACGTTGGTTGCAGGTGAGCAGAAAGATAAAAGGATCAGATCAGGATCAGGATGGTGAGAGGTGGCGGTACGCGATCAGAGCAGGGCCTATCTGCGCAGGACAAGGCCGAATTGGTGCTGCTTCACGCATCAGGCCTGACCGGCAGTCAAACGGCCCTCGAGTTCCACACTCGGCACCCTGACAAGCCGCTTCCTGACCGCTCGACGGTCGGAACTCTCCACGACAAGTTCAGACGTACCGGCTCCGTGTCCAGTCGAACCAGGTTCTCCCACTAACCTAATTATGGCTATTAGATAACTAACATAGCCTAACGTGGCACTAATAACTCCACTGCTACTGAGGTCCGCATGCTGGAGAGCTGAAGGGTGTCCTGCTGACTGCTGTTGAGGAGATGGAAGCTGATGAGTTGGAATAAGATTATTGGGCATCGATTAGTAGAAAGAATTCATGGATTAGAAGCTGAAGAGGAAATGGAAGATTATTAGTAATTAGATGATCATTGGGAATTAGAAGCTGATTGAGAATTGGAAGAAGATGATGGGAATCAATTGGATGAATGGATTCATGAATTAGAAAATGAAGATGAAAAGAAACATTATTAGTAATTTGATGATCATTGTGAATTATAAACTGATTGGAAATTAGAAGCTGATTGGAAATAAGAAGCTGATTGAGAATTGGAAGCTGATTGAGAATCAGAGGATGATTGGGAATTGAAAGATGATTGGGATTGGAAGATGAACGGGAATTAAAAGATTGTTGTGATTTGGAAGCTGACTAGGAATTGAAAGATAATTGGGAATTGGAAGCTGACTAGAATTGAAAAATGATTGGGGAATTAGAAGCTGATTGGGAATTAGAAGCTTATTGAAAATTAGAAGCTGATTGGGAATTAGAAACTGATTGGAAATTAGAAACTGATTGGAAATTAGAAGCTGATTGAGAATTAGAAGCTGATTGGGAATTGAAATATGATTGGGATTGGAAGATGAACGGTAATTAAAAGATGGTTGTGATTTGAAAGCTGACTAGGAATTGAAAGATGATTGGGAATTAGAAGCTGATTAGGAATTAGAAGCTGATTGGGAATTAGAGGATGATTTGGAATTTAAATATGATTGGGATTGGAAGATGAACGGTAATTAAAAGATGGTTGTGATTTGGTAGCTGACTAGGAATTGAAAGATAATTGGGAATTGGAAGCTGATTGGTAATTAGAAGCTGATTGGAATTAGAAGCTGATTGGGAATTAGAAGCTGATTGTAAATTAAAAGCTGATTGGGAATTAGAAGCTGATTGGGAATAAGGAGCTGGTTGGGAATCAGAGGATGATTGAGAATTGAAAGATGATTCTGATTTGGCAGCTGACTAGGAATCGGAAAAGGATTGGGTATTGGAAGATGATGATGTTTAAAATAAGATTAGAAGATTGGAAGATGATAAGAAACTAAATGATGAATATGAATTCAATGATTAATGGGAATTCGATGATGAATGGGAGTTGTTTAGGATTTTGTAGATGATATGGAATTGAACCTCGCTAAAGAATTGAAAGATATAGGCTCAAGTGTAACGAACACAGAAAGGTAAGATGTTCAGAAGTTTTGACAATAGTACCCAAGAAAAATGGATATTGAAGAATAGAAGAAATTTGTCCCTTCTCTTTTACTGCAAGTAAAAGCTGATTGATATTTGTGTGTGGCTCCTCTCTTCTTCAAGCGGAATATTGTACAGTCACGAACTCAATCTGTAAAATAATACCTTCAGAAGATAATATAAGCTAAATCCTTTGAAAATATCTTATGTAATGTCCTCCTCACATTCACTTCAATTACGCCACTACTCAGATCGGCTCTGGATAATCATCTAGGTTGTAGGGTCTTCATAAAGTTGAGTTATACAGTATAAGAAAGAGATTTGAATATTATTTTACAACTCCAATTTCTACAATAAGATGGATTGCTTGTATGGGACTTGAAGGGTAACATTGGAAAACTGTTGATGGGAATCCCTGTTTTAGATAGCATACAGCCTTATTAATTTTTACTACTTACTAGTATTTTCGTGATTCAGAGGATGAGAGTCCTAGATTGAACATCAAGCTTCATCTCATCAACACCTAGAACATAATAATTCATATTAGTTTATGTATTGAACAATTTTACATTACTTGTCAAAATTGGACAAAATTTATGAAGTGATAAACATAACCTATTTTTGGACGATTTCTATCCAAATGTTGGAAAGGAACAGTTTTGGGCTTCAAGCCTTTTGATCCTTTCCCAATAGTTGAGAATGATATTGTATCCATCAATGTATAAATAAATAAATAAATTTCCTTAGTCCAATAACCTAGGAGCATTTCATAAAATAATTATTTAATAGCGTCCTTTCATTTTTCAAATCATTGATTACTTAGTCGTCAGAGAGAGAGAGTGTTTGCCTGAAACTCAATTTCATGAAACTTTACTGGACAGGAAAAACACAACGATGAAATGGCCCATCATGATGTAGTTGGGAGAGAAAACAAATCGTCACTTCAAAACTATAAACTAAATTTCTTATTTATGAAATAGAATTATAGTACCCTTTGAAATTAATAAAATATCAAAAAACAAGAATACAAATTGTATAATATTTTATTAATTTTAAAGGTACTATAATATTCTATTTTATAAATACAAGAAAGTAGCCCTGAATTCATACATTTTAAATTTTTTATATATGTTGTATAAGGAGGAGCTTTACAAATTTAAATATGACCTGTTATACTAGAATCTCATTTTCGCCAAGATTAGAGTTCCATTCTACCTTCACCAATTCAGCTTGTCAATCAGAATTGAATTTGATGCCTCGATGTATTCGAACACTTGCTTGAAGCTTGAAGGTGATCAACTTTATAAATTTGATAATTCTAAACTGAACTAGTAGCTACATAGAATCCCATCTCAAGGGTTAATGCCCTTTTCTAATGGTCACTAAACCTCATTTGTGTTTATAATTGAAATAGCCTACCACCAGCCGACAAACGATGCTTGATGCCTGGAGTTGACTGTCTCCCACAATGCTTGAAATAGTTGATGACATAACTATTGGCACACTAGCAACTAGAAACCAAAAGCTGGCATCGATACAAATCTCAACTCACGTGTGTGTATTTTATTAATTTAGATTAGGAGATGAGCCAGATTGTGTTCGGAAGTTTTGAAAACAAAACCTCCTGTAAAATGATCGTTAGTTGAAAGTGATCGTTTGTTTTTATACGTATAAAAGGATGATTGTTTGTTTCCACAATCAATTAATCATTTTAACAAGACCGAATTATTAGAGAAATCACTATTTGGAAATCGGGAATGAACCTTCTCTAAATTGTTAGTTGTCAGTTAATAAGAGCCTATATTGAGGTTACTTGATTGATTGGTTAAACATCTCAATAACAAGTAGATTAACTATCTTTGACGAATTATTGAAAATAGAGAATCTTCAATAAATATCTGCAAAATATCCACATTTAGAGGAATTCATTCCCTATTTATAGAGTAATAAAGTTACTAAGAAACAATAATAAATTATTGTAGGTAGGCTACAACTTGTATATTCTTTAGATACCGTAGCTTTAGAAAACTCATGTTCACTTCTTAACGGAGGATAAACTACGAAAGCTTGTTTCATATACTATCCTACCCTCGGTAATTCTATAAGATTATACAGAGAGGCATTGCCAACCAAAAATCAGCTGATAGTTGCAGTGATAGTAGTTTTAATTTTTCTGCTCAAAATTTTCAAGTTTATTTTAAATATTATTGAAACTTTCGGATTGTTCAGTGTTATTTCCGGCTCTTATCAACCCTTCGAAATTCAAAATTCATCAGTCATATCTCGAATACGTATTCTCTGAGTGTTAATCTTTGGTGAAGACAGAAATTTTAAACTTAACCTCACTTTGGACTATTTATGTGTCAAAATCAAGGAATTGAAGAAGTTTTGGGCATTTGCCTGTTTCTCTTTCCAAATATCGTGTTTGTGACTGTTCTAATAAATAAATAAATAAATAAATAAATTGCCTTATGCATATACGGAATAGGAAATACACGATTATTACTTAATTAATTGACTGATTAACTTGCAAGTTGCAAGTCTTAGATGAAGATTCCAAATTTACCGAGTATGGATATAGGCTTATTCTCATTGTTATTAATCAATTAATCTTAATTTAATAATTGAAACAAATTTATCCAATCCGTGATTCAAAGTCTACATAATAATTAAAGTCCAACCAATCAGAGCTTTCTCCAAGTGACTCCATAGCGTAATAGGTAGCACATGCGGCTCATGAATCAAAGGTTCGAAACCAATCAGACAAATTCTTGTTTTGCTGAGAACTTCCAACTCTGATGAAGATCATTTATGTAATTTTGACAAAATAATAATTATTATATTTCTTTATGTTTCTTGGGCATAAGGGGATTGCATTTTACAACACAAAATTTTCTTCAGTGCAAAGACGGGCTACCTGCTAGTCATAACAATTTATCAAAGAGTAAAGACTACATAACTCCACCACAAGGTAGAGAATATTAGTGTTTGATAGACGTTCAGTTAGATGAACGTTAGTTAGCTTCATGTTTTCGCGGTCAACCTTGTTTTCAACCATCAACCGTTCTTCTGCAATAGGAAATCGTAATAAACAAATAGGACCTTGAAAATGAAAGCTGCCCGTTCAACATGCCATGGGCAGCCGCTCTTATAAATAAACATTATTTGCTCATTACCTATTCAAAGTCTCGCGGCTATTTTTCAAAGCAAATGCACGAGAAAAATTATTATTCCTCCCTGGGAAATTATTCCAGTATTTCCTGGGTGGTTTGATCGATACTCTCTTAAAATGACAAAAAAGTTCTAATTATAGTTTCGATTCAATCGCAAAAAACAACGGGAAAAGTCATAAACACGTAAATTTATTAGGAATGTCCTCCGGAGTTGTACGACTGCTTCACACGGTAGGCCTTCGAGTTATGAAATGAAATCGAGTCGTGTAATGAAATTCAAATTACAGAAATGAATACAGGCCTCTTATATCCAATGAAGGAAAATGCTTCAGTTTCTACTTATAAGTTTCATGATCGAATCTACAAAACTGAAACATAGTTTTTCTCACATGAAAAATTTGAAATACGTGAATCAGTCATTCGAGATAGGAATGAGAATCAGTCTTGTGATTCAGATGATTTGACGCATTGCAATTTTATTCTCGGAATTAAATAGGCCAATGTTATGATGCTATTTTACTCAGTAATGTTGGATGAGGAAGAATAATAGATAATAGATACCGTATTGCGTGTTTCAAAGTATTGTAATCTACATTCTACAGAAATTAAGCGACTGTCAACAGGAAATGGACAAATTGCTCATGATTAATCCGAAACGTATATTTGATACTGAATAAGATTAGTTTCAATGAATCTCTAAACTACACCGAATGGATTTACATTCTCAATCATGGAATTAAGTTTATCAAAATCAGTCGAATTCACTTATTCCTGAATAATTTTTAATAGTGATACCTGTACATAGTTCACTGCAAATTGAACCTTTTTGCTGTTTTCAAATATTTAGGAAAAAATTATTCCTTTGCGGATCAGATATCTTGATAATCACTGACATTTATGGTTTAACTGCTTGAATTCTTCAATTTGGTTTGATTATTGCCAGTAATTTTCAAAGATAACTGAGCATTCAGTTATCAAGAATATCTAACAAATTGACAATTTGTTCAAACAATTCAAATACTTGCGTAAAAATACCGTTCCAATAGAACTAGTACCTATTTCTACTTGCATTCAATATAATTTGAGATGTCTTCTACACATTTGACACCGTTTAATAGGTCTATAGGTCTATAGGTTTATTTAATAGGTCTATTATCATATGAAATTATTGTGCAATAGTTTTCAATGAATGACGAATGGATGAGAGTAAAAGTTCAATCTACGGTCAAGGCCAATCGAGAAAAATGATGCACGGTTAAAGTGGAATGAATGAAGCCAGACATGGTGGAACGGGAAAGTCATTTCTCTTCGAATTTAGTTTTAGGTTTCGGGAGCAAGCCGTGACACACCCTTCATGCATTCATCAGACATCCTTCAGACATTTATCAGACATCCATTCAATCCCTGAATGAATAGAAACCCTTCAGAATAGAGTCGCACACTTTTTATCAAATGATAACGAGACTATGATGGAAAGATATGAAGACTATGATATAATAAAATATACTCGTATAAATCAATGTAATGATTGTAGCTCACACTTTAATAGTTCATGTAATGAGGTCTGTGGTTACTAGCTCAAATTCGGTCCCTCAACCTTTCAATACTTCCCACGCACACTTGCGATCGGTCTTGATTTTGATAAACGTGTGGTTTTTTATCTCGCATTAGTGGTTAGAAACGTTTCAATAGTTGTTATCAGAGTTCAGTCTCAACGTATCTGCCGCTTGTTGTGAATTTTTAATAGGGAAATTGAACTTGAGAGAGAGAGAGACTCATATGAGGATACTTTTCATAATGAAGAGATTGAAGTGTGCGTTCTGTTCATTCGATTTCTGATCTTTTTACAATTGAGTCCTCGAACATCGTTATAAGATTGGGAATTTTTGAGGAAGATAGAGAAAGACACAAATCTGGAAAACTCCAGCAGACGATTCTGAGATTATAAAATATATATATGTTTACTCAAGTTCCATTCAAATCATTTTTAATCGATGAAGAAGAAGTAATAATAAATCTGGAGAGAACATTTTGAGAAAGACACAATCTAGAGATCTCCAGCTGGTACTCTAGAGTTGGTCCTAAGATGCAGTACATGATTGATGATTCGTTCACATTATGATCATAAACCGATCACATACTAATTACTTTTTATCATAAGCTTTTGTTAATTCGTCAATCAATGAAGAACTTCAATGTCCTTGGAAACGATAAGTCTCAATATCTGGAGAGTTTTGATAAAACATTTACGATATAGTTGAAATTCATCTTGTACAAAAATATAGTATAGTTGATATTGTATAGTTGAATTGTCTTTTAGCCGACTTGGAAGTGGAAATTGATTCTCCAATAACTCCAATCATTGTATTTAAAATACATATAATTTCACTGAATCAGAATATCGGATATCTTGTAAGAGATTGTTTTAGGAAGAAAATAATGCTATTACATTCCTCATAGTCCATTATTATGTAACAAAACCACTGATCACATGCAGTTGCTATTAAAATTGATATAATTAAAATTCCTAAAATTCAAACTTTTTCAAGAAAAGAACCATAATAATTTCCTGCCGTAAAAATCAATTCATCGTGTACTTCGTTGTAAGAAGAGAAGAAGCATTTAGTAGGCTACATGATGCTGATATTCTTACTCAAAGCATAATAATTCCTGTATCAACCCTCTCAAAATTTATAATTTCATCAAATTCTAAATCCTCACTCAAAGTAAGTTTCTAAAATTCTCACTCATTTAATTATTACTCTTTCATCAACATTTATCTTTACAACTACAGTTAAACAATTCACAATTATTTATTATTAATTAGGTAAGTTATTCAGCGAGAAAGTTACTTCACATGTGCTTGCCTACTCACATAGGCAAGTATCATCATTATTATTATTATTACCACTGATATTACTTATCCTGTAACACATTTTCTACATTATTGATGTGTTCTGTCTTCTCTTACTGTGATTCCAAATCAATGAACACTATATTTTGGAAAATAATAACTATTAAACAAAAATCCCAATCAAATGCTGTAAATTTCCATCTAGCTGTTTACCCTGTTGTCAGTAGCAGTAGCAGAAGTCTAAGGGGTGATTTACAGCATTTAATTAGGATTTTGGTTTAATAATAATTATTCATTGATTAGCATTTGAACAAATGCAACTTCCAAATTATTCCCATCTGTAGACTATCTTTTGGTTTATGAGAGGTATCCAAATTTGGGTATCAACCAATCCAAGTTATTGGCATGAATGGTATAGTTCAGTCTGAATCAGAGTCAGTCAAACACCGTCTCCCACAATTCAACTGAAACCAGCACACGAACCCCTTCACACTATTGTTATTGTGACAAACAATGACCTCCCGAAAGACAGCAGCTTCTGCCTGCCGGATGGCACAAGGCGTGATATCGACCAGGAGCCCCGAAAGCCATTGTTTGCACTATTGCCATTCATAGACGCTGATGAAGTGCCCCTCTATGAACTGCTAGTAGTTTTAGGCCAGGGCTAGGACATGTATGTGCACAGTCCAAGGAATGACGCGGTCCGTTACTATCGTCGAAAAACTGACGCGCTTTTTGGCGGTCCGAACGCGCCGGTCACGGTCACTACGCGACGTCAAAAACGCATCAAAAATGGTCATGGACGATCGTGAGTATTTCAGTGTATATTTTCAACAGATATCTTCTATAAACTTTGAATCGTTTAGAATCAATTGTGAGATTCGGGAGGTGAAAAGGACGTAATAATCCCAACGTCCCGATTCCCTAGACTTGATGATGTCTAGAATGATCTTGAGATTTTTTCATCTACTCATCATCATTCTGGAGTCGTTACGAGTTGGGGTATCGTGTTCTTTTCAGGATTATTGTGCCAATAATATTGTGAGATAACTAAATCTTTCGATAGGAATAACAAGTGTATGATTAAAGATATTGAATTGCACCTTACTAATCATTTGAGATCATACCGAAAATCAAGTATTCTTAATATACATTATCATAGAATCGAATTAAACTGAGCATTCATATCGATATCATATCATTATCAATGCCTCAATGCTTCAAGCCTGAGAGGTTCCAGTCATGAATTTATATTTTCTTCTCAAATATTTATATAAGTATTTATATTATAAGGTGATTAATCTTTTGTCATCGTCTATATAACTTATTACTCTGGAAAAATGAAAAATACTTGCACTACTTTGCAAAATGATTGTGATATTCATATTATCTAGTCTAACCTCATTCTTTTTTGAAACTTTTATTAGTAAAAATTTGGAAGAAGACAGTTTTGGGCTATACCTGTTGTCTTCTCCCAATCATATTTAAATTATGATTTGTGATTGTGAATAAAAAAAAAATGAATGAATAAATGAACTATTTGAACAGTATTAGATTTCCTGAATTGGAAAGGATAGCTTCCCAGCATCGATTTATTATATTGTCATTCAAAACCGACACGAGATACTGGTAAGCCTATTTTGATGAACTTAATTTGCGAGCGGAGAAAGAGGGGCGTGTTTATGAAGAGATGGCAATTTGAGGTAGTTCATTTTTTAAATTAGTTTGAGCGAATATCTGTGTTTACAGGCTCATTCAATTTAATTGACTTGAAGGTGAAAAATATTATGTTTAGATATCGATGTCTATTTCAGCCCTATCTATAGATTTCAAGAGAATATGTTATTTTCAGTGACAAAAATGCTTACTTCTCTACTCTATTCCAGGCAACTCAGATTCCTGTCTTTTGAGACTGAAATATATCAGTGGTCAAGAAGATGAGTTCCTTACAGAACACCCTCGAAGGGTATGATGTAACATTTACAGGCACTCACTTTTAATGGTTCGCATTGTTATTGAGTCGCTATAGAAGCCTGTAGAAGTTGTTATAGCTATTTGCTTATTACGGTTTAGAATAGCGACATGGTGGTTATTATTGTGATTAGAGTAGAAGTCTAAAGATTGTTAATTTTCACCTTTTGTGTTCATTTTTTATCAAGTTAAGCTTGACTTAGTATGACGTTAAAATTATTAGATAACTAGGTTTCTATTATTTTGACTTCTATTATGGGAATTTTGTTCAGAATGATTGCATGGTTGTTAGAAGTGTAATGATTTTTTCAATAGGATAGTAATTATTGTTGTTTTCCTAGATTCTAGATAAAATGATCGATGTCTATTTATTAGAAGATTTACTTTTCACGCTTTACTGTTGAATTAGAAATAAAGGCTTAGTTTAGGATGCAAAACATTTAGCTGGAATATTCAAGAATTATATGAGGTATCTATACATTTTCATATTATTAGATGGGAGACCACGGAAGACAAACTGTGTGATTATTTTTATTAATTTTACATTTTTCAACATTTCAACTAATTTTCACTGACAGCCAATAATAATATTAGCTCACATAAAAAATGTAGCCTTCTCCCCTCTGTAAGTATTGCTTGACATTGATTCGTTATCAATAAAGTTAGATATCGAACGCTTTGATGTATTGGCTTTGAATTCGATTCCAAAGGAATTTCAAAGCAATTAGATTTGAATCCATCCCTCAATTCACTATTCTCACTTCAGATCGATATTTTTTCTGTCTGTGCAGAAGAAGACTCCATTATTGACGTTGACATTGTTGAAAATCCGGATCTCAAACTGAAACATCTTCCTTGTCCCTCAATTGTTGGAAAAAAGTTTTTCTGAATAGCTCAGTTGACAAGTTGGATATTATTATGCAACTATATAAACTAAACATAAACATCACAAGGAATGTATAATATGAGGTCGTGATCGAGAATAATTCGTCTCATTATACGCTATAAGACTAGTTTTCTATAAAGTGAGAAGTTTTTAGCTCAAAAATTTCTAGTTTCATTCAAAATTTAGACTTTTTGAATAATTATTTAGTTACTGTTCTAGATTTTTCAATTTCAGATTCTAATAGTATCTATTAGATTCAAAATTTGCTCGTTTATCTGAGCATTGAAGAGTGTAAATTGTATTTTGAAAAGTGAAAGTGACATAACCAACATTTTGATTTGGACAGTATAGTATAAATTGGAAATGGGACAGTTTTGGGCATGAGCCTGTTGTGCCTTTCTTCATGTTAAGTATTTGTACACAATGTAAATAAATAACTAAATAACTATACTATGAAATTAATCTCAATTTTTGTTCAATATTAAGAAAGTCGTAGAAAGTAAACGAACCAACTGCTGTCCTTCCCTTTTATTCACGAAATCACGTATAGCGACTAGAAGAAGAATTATTTCCTATATTACTGGATCACTCTTAAATAACATATCTTCTAGTACCTTTCTTTTTACGTCTTATTTACATTCGTAGATATAGGACTGGGTTATAGGCCTATACTTAGATACTGACATGTAATTTCGCATTTCCTACATTTGTATATCTCACTAAACTCTAATGGAGAAAATTAACTGTATAACTGGACATCATAAGTCAAGCTGAAGTAATGCAAACACCCATTCTACTTTCTATAAAATTCCTTCTGTCATAAATTACGATTAATCTGGGAGACCTGAAGAGCCCTGTTAAATCACCCTTGTTAAATATGATATTTCTGCGTTGTCTTTGCATGATATGCTAGTTATAATTGTAGGAGAGTTGAATGGAGAATGTACAATGGATAGTAGAAAGTAGAGGCGAATGGAAGGGGAGGGGAAGAGAATGCTATCAAGAGTATAACTGAACCGTAACCAGAAATAATAGAGGAAAGGACATGGAATTGAAGCTTCAGTGCGAAATGTCGCTTCAGTTATAGATAGTAGCGTGTTAGTATAAGGTTGACATTGACATAAAGTGTTATAACAGCTTTTTGTTGGGTGATAGAGTCTTCATTCAAGCAATAAATTCTCTTCCATAGTCATTTTTTGAAAGTCTCTCAATTTAAACTACAAAAAAGTGATCCTTTGGAAATAAATTGAGAGTGATAGAAGTGTGAGGAAGAAGGTAAGCCTGAATAGAGAATTTATTTATTTTAGTATAAAAATATGATAGCTAATGAATCGATTATTTTATTTTTTTTTGATTAGGTACTATGCGAATAGTTGCTTCCATCAATAATCACAAAAATGTATTTTATTTATTTATTTGTTTATTCATTTATTTATTTGTGGATACAATCACAAATCATATAAATATGACTGGGAAAGAAAAACAGGCTTGGTTCAAAACTATTCCCTTCCCAAATTTTGATAATTAATATCATGTCCAAAAAATAGATTATGTTTCTACTGTAAATAATTTATCCAGAAATATGTGAGATTCGGATACTGTAATGCTTATGAGACTGAGGCCTAATTTTATAGGCCTAGTTTATAATTATTAAACCTTAAGATTTTTATTCATATACCAATAAAGTAATTTGAATAGATCCTCTCAGATATATTATTAATAATATATTATAGTTTATAACTTGGAAGGTATGCTGAATCGGGTGGATGGGTTTAATATATTCAACTGGAAATGATAATATCTGAATCATTGTTATCGGCACCCTTTCTTTATTAATAATTGCAAAATTTTCAAAGCTATTGAAACAAAGATTTGCATATTCACAATTTTGCAGCTATAAAATTTTACAGTAAGCCTACTTATTCTCTTCAAATCTATCTAAATCTTCAAATTTAAGTTAGTTCCAATCTAAAATATACTATGAAGCTGTCTTAACAGCAAAGTTTAGTAGAGAGTTTTATTCTAGAACTTACCTATCACCTACTAATAATTTTCATTCAAAATCCAAATAATAATAATTATGTTCACAAAACAACTTTTTATTTAATTCATTATTCATTATTATTTTTTCAATGATAACTAGTACGTAGTACTATACTAATACTAATAAGTAGATAACTACGTACCGTACCGTATTCCTATACCTCTACAACTGGACAGTGATTCTAGAAGAAGGGAGGACAATGATTCAGTAAGAAACAGAAGAAAAATAGAACATAGAATCATTGGAAAAGAGAAATATATATAACATACTATAAATAAAAATATAAATTTGATTACCCTTTTTAAATTATTTCGTCAAGACATGTTTCGGCTACTAATGCCATTTTCATTCTAGTAGCCGAAACATGTCTTGACGAAATAATTTAAAAATCTGGTGTGGCGCACTCACACAACTTTCCTTGCCGTTATGAAAATTGATCACCTGACGCTAGTGTTCACGCGCATCTCAAGTCTACTTATAAACAAAGATCTGAGCCAGCTGGTGACAGTAGAATAACGCTGGAGACATACGAGGTCTGCTATCTCTTCATAGTGATTGATTTAATAGAATCAACAGTTGCCAACAGTTTGCAATTGGATAATCACATTTTCTCGAATTTTGAGCTTATTTTCAATTTTAGGTGAAAATGTTATTGAACATTAATTGTAGAGATTCTCATGCTCAATCTTTTCTACTCAAAATGTTTTGTTTGAATTGTATCTGAAGCCTGATAATTGGGGTATCTAAAATCAAACTTTGCAAATATGGGGCGGAGCTCCTGAATTTTTTACATATATGGGACTTGTGGCAGTTGAAACAGCTTATCAATGACTATTCTAGGTATAAATTTAATCGAAATCGTTGGAGCCGTTTTCGAGAAAATCGCGGAAAACCCTGTTTTTGACAACATTTTCGCCGTTTTAGCCGCCATCTTGAATTGCATTAGATCGAAATTGTTCGTGTCGGATCCTTATCTTGTAAGGACCTTAAGTTCCAAATTTCAAGTCATTCCGTTAATTGGGAGATGAGATATTGTGTACACAGACGCACATACACTCATACACACACACACACACCACACACACACACAACACACACACACACACACACACACACACACCACACACACACACACACACACCACACACACACACACACACACCCAAAAATACCCAATACCCAAAAACCACTGTCTTGGACTCAGGGGACCTTGAAACGTATAGAAATTTAGAAATTGGAGTACCTTAATTTTTTCGGGAAGCAATACTTTCCTTACCTATGGTAATAGGGCAAGGAAAGTAAAAAGGGTTCTCAGATTTATATTTTTATTTATATTCAAAAGTAGCCCTAATAAAGAGAGAAAAGACAACATACTGTAATTATCCATTTCTACTCGGGGACACGAGCAGCATTATCAATATTGGAAATAACTTTGAATTATTTAAAATCAAATTTTTCCACAACTGTCTTACTCAAGATCCAACTTGACCGTGATAAATTTATTTTAATGAAAAACCACATCCACATTTTGATAAAACAATTTTTATTCTCCAAGAACGGAAGTCTCTTCCAAATTGAATAATAACATATATGCCTATATTATCATCAGTTGGAACATCAACCCAGCAGTGCCTCCAAAATGTCCAAAAACTGATACTAATCAGCAATCACCCCTCAAATACTTCCGCAAAAACGTCAGTACAAGTCAAGTAATTTATTGCTTTCAATTCAGTTTCCATTATAGTTGATTGCATTCAATGTTTCACGCGGACTAATTTGCATTCAATACCATTATTTTCCATTCTTCTTTTTCCTTACATTCTCTTCTATTGAGTCATTCACATTATTCTGTCACATTGATGTGCTCCGCTACTCAATCAACCTGTCATCGTTGAAAAAATTTATAAAATATCTTGATGACGTAACGTGTGTTACAATTTCATTGTGATTTGTAACATACTAATAAAGAATCATTCATGAAGAATAAAGCTCGTGTAGGTGTCTCAAAAGGGACCGATAATAATGAGTTTCTTATCGCGTAATATGGGAAAATACTTAAATAATGACATGCTTATTCAATACCGCATTGAAAATTTACCAATTATGACCAATTTCCAATTCATTTTATTATTTGTCACAGCGTCACAGGCTAAACAACAGTAAGCATTGACAATAGTCATGTAGGTACATTGAAAACTTGAACATTTCAACACAAAGTTGGAATTTATAAATTTTTAAAATGGTGAAAATGTAATTTAAGAACTAATAAATAATATGTCAGTTACTTCCCAATTCTATATAGAAACATTCATCAATAAAATCTCGGAACATAAACATCATACTCGAGAGTAACACGAGAGATTCTTAATACATTTTTTCAGTTATATTTTGTTTTTCTCCAATCAGTTTAATATAGGGATTGCCAGCTATAGGGACACTGGGCTATCAATCAGCTTTTCAGTCTTGTCCTAAAAATTGTCAATGTTTGAGCCTCTTTCAAGTGGTTCGGCAACGAATTAAAAATACTTTCTTATCCATATTATGCGGTGAGCTAGATTTGTAAAAGGTCGTTCTGTGTGGTTTAGTTCTCAATGCACTTCTGGATTTTTCTTTAAGTACGATGACATTATATTATAATAATATTATAATATTCTATGGAATTATCTAATCCAATTATTCACTTGTTGATGAACGAGATAATATTATTATTATTATTTTAATATATTATAATATTCTATGGAATTATCCAATCCGATTATTCACTTTTTGATGAACGAGATAATATTACGTTCTGTGTGGAAATTTACGTTTGTTGAAGATTTTCAGCATTTTCTCAAAATTAAATATTCTATTCATAGGTCTAATTCTAATCTTGCACATAAAATCCATCATTGATTAAAAAAGGAACCTCACTGCTTTCGTGTATCCTGATCAAGTTATGTTGTAGAAATTCATACTTTAGATTTTTTCAAAGTTGAAAAATGTGCTAATTTCTTTGATCATTTTTCATGTGCTATAATAATTGAAATTTGCTTATGTTCGTAGATGAACACTATCGCCAAGTCAATGATTTTTTTAATTAAATGTACCACATCACAGTTTTGGAATTTTACTATACTGCATCAATATTTTAAACGTTTTTCACTGAGAGCACCGTAGAGGGAAAGAAGGCTATTTCACTTTTAGAATGAGGGAGTAAAAAATATCATTTCGCAAAAATTCATGGGTGAATACATGTTTCATTCATTTAGTCATAAAATTCCATTAGATTAGATGTGAGAAGAACAATTCCAAATATACCGTGATTATTCGAATATTTTAGCAATGTCCCGGGAAATTATCAATCTCTTATAGATCATATTACTTAAATATTATTCACTTGTTTTTCCCTGTACCTACTGCAAAAATCATGCAAATAAAACAGACCACTCTGTAGGCCAACTCTCATTCACTGAATTACCGTCCAACATCAAAATTACAGGCAACATTCATAATAATATCAAATTTTGTTAAAAATTTTATTGTTGATCAATGTAAGCAATATTATTGCTTTCCCACCTTTCTATTTAAATCACTTCATTATATCCCGAATCAGCCAGAGACAATAATATTTGCTTATTAAGCTTTTATTGTGAGGAAAATAATCCTCAAATAACTTACTTTCAAATAATCAAGAAGCACGAAGAGTTCTGCAAATCATTGGATATCAGTGAACAGGACAATGTCAAAAAGCATACAACAGTTGAAAAGAAAATTCGAAATAAGAAATTCGACAATGATTTTATTTCTTCCGACAGTATGGTAGGAATAGGCTGATAGCAATAAATAATAGAGACTCATCTTGTAGTGAATGGAAAAATTCTAATAAGATATCTACCATAAAATGTTTTTGACTTGAATACTTGAGATGAGCTTGAATTGATTTGATAATGTCTTCTCATACGTGTTCATTAAGCCAAGAAAATTCTTGAAATTCCATATCAATAATACTTTGTCATGCGCTTATGTCCCAATTTAGTGAGCATTTTATCAGTAAATTTGTCGGCTTCCCTTTCATCAGTAAATATCTTCAAATTTAAAATTCTGTTCCACTCCCACTCAAGTATGAGGTAATAGACAGAAAGAAGTGATGATAAAATGATGACCTAATAATAATACGAATAATAATGATAATACACATAATCGAGTGACGTAGAAAATAGATTACAAAAATGAATGATTTTTGCGTATGTTTAGTTCGGTATATGCAGAAAATAAAGGTTAGCTCAATTTGATAATATGTTTGTAAGGTACGCGCTACCTAATAGATGTTGTACAGATAACATGTAGTGAGCTACCGTACTGAAAAGTCTAGCATACTGAAAATTCATAGCACATAATTGAGATTGCATTGCATCTTAGTTTCATTCAAAATCATCGGACAATTAGATAGAGGATTTCATCAGCGATAAAGGAGTTTTGATAGACAACTCATTATTTAGTGATCTATGATCAATCCATTCATCATCATAGAATATAGTAGATTTTCACTTTCATTCTAATTTTCTAATTTCATTTACTTATCAAACACTTAAAAGAATAAACCTTTGTATTACCAACAGAGAAAAAATACACAGATTATGATCAGTGGGATGAGAGAGAAAAGAAGAATGTTAGGCTACCGTACCTCTATAACTTAAGTTGCATGGTTTCTTATGTACTAGGCAGCTAGTAGGCCTACCCATTTTACAAGTTGGAAGAAAAAGAGCTATTGGTGCAGAGAGAAGATGAAAGCATTGAGCAAGGAAAAAGGAAGAGCAAAGTTGATACTGAAAGTGCATTCCTGCACTTATTAATTGATATTTGAAGCCATAAAACAAAAAAAACTTTATTGATATTCTTGAATAGTGTGAGTTGTATTGTTCTATTCTCAACATGCTTTAGTTCAATAAAGTTATTAGGCTACGGTACCAAAGTAAATGCAAGGATCAACTGGTTCTTGTTAATTATTTTATTTGTTGTGACTGTACTTTCACTCCAGAAATACTGTAACTATTATAATATAGGCTTGAATTCTGTCGTGATAGTGAAAGGTCAAATACTTCTTAGTTAATCTGCCAAAAATTATTCAATTCAAAATAGCTTAAAGAAAATAATTGAATCATCTGAATCCAAGGTGTGAAAATAGCTGAACAGCAATTAATTTATGAAGAGGTGGCTACCACGCCCGTTCATTTACTAGTATAACTATCACTTATATTTAGCGTTAGAGTTTACACAAAAATATAGAAATAAAAGTATTTTTTCAATTATGAAGTCTCTTTCAGTTTTTGTTGATAGTTTGACATATTGTGAGACCGTATTTTCCTAAAAAGCATGTCATCATTCTCTGCAATCAATTTACAAATTTAAAGTTCTAAATACGTACCTACTCTAGCAATAATAATTTATCGTGCATATAATTATAGAATTTATAGCTATTTATTATGGGAGAAATCGGAGAAAGGTACTCTAGCAATAATAATTTATTACTTAATGCATAGAATTATTATAAAATTTATTGCTATTTATAATGGGAGAAATCGGAGAAAGCTCATAAAATTATCCGTTAATTGTTACTATTTATAAATGAATGGCACCTACTAAGTTTATCAGTGTTCACTCAAACAACATTATTGTTATCAATATTTTTTCTTACGCAGCTTCAAAACTGAAAAAGACTTTGATATTCTACACCAGTGCACCACTGACCTGTTCAAAAAGTTCTTTGAATGAAAATAATTCTACCGACAAGTTTCAATCTTTCCATTCTATTACAGTATTTTGAAATTCAATGACAATAATTCTTATCACGGTACAGTACCATATTAGTATTGCTTACATATTAATTTAGTGGATATTTTTCCAAGTGCCACAGAATTTCACCATATCTGTAGCCTAAGCATTTGCAAATTAGCTGACTTTATTCCTTATTGATTTATACAATAAGTACAACATCAAAATGATAGGGAGAGGAAAAATAAGGTTACCTTGTGTTTTTCCTCTCCCAAATTTGGATAAGGTTACACATAGTCCGAATTAGATTAAGTGTTGTAGTTGTTCACTTCACAAAATTTTCAGTCCTTAATTATTTTCACAAGGTAGATTTATAAATTCAGATACTTCCATTCCAATTCTATAAGATACCGCTTTTCTCACTCTAATATTGAATTCATGAATCTAATGTCATAAACAATTGATTATTAGTAGCCTACTTTCAAGGATGATTATTTTCTCTTTTTATCAGCCAATTAACATACAAGAGACATTTCCCTCATCATAAGAAAAAAAATCCAGTAAATGCTCATTAACATAAACTTTTTAAAAAATCTATCTCTTTATTTGCCCACCAGTATTAGATTTTTTTGGCTTTTTCTTCCTTCACTTTATCAATCTTGCTTCGATTCTTGAAGCGATTGCTCTTATTTTCATCTCTAGGACTACTTTAGAATAGCCTGGATACTCTTCAAATATCGTATCCTTTCTTTTCTCCTTGATTTTTTAATCCAATCTTATTATTATATGAATATCGTATTGTTTTATATTCTCTCAAATACTATGAATTATAAAATACTTTTTCTCAAATTTATGGTTTTAGATGTGTGTTTCAGATGTGCATTAGCGATGTGTTTTTGGCTGTATTTTTTATTGTTTATTCCAATATTATTATATAATAGAATAGATGTTTATTTCATCAAGACAATTATAAAATACAATAATTATACTTTTCACCACTTGAATGACAATAAAAAGTACCATAAAATGAATAAAATATTTTTTTATGACAATACTATAATGGAAGTCTCTATAAACAGTAAATCCACAAACATAAGTTTCTTCATAGCACGTTAGCACTACGTTTGTTGACTATCCTATCACAATACAACAGAACTTTCAATAATAAGTAAAATTCTAGCATTGAAATTAAAATTGATAAAATGATCATCATAATTTGAAAATAAATTAATCATCTCAGGCACAATACTATTATCATTAGCCACTGTATCAAATAAAGTGGCTAATGATAATAGAAAATAACTAGTACCCTTGAAACATTCATGTTTCAGAATTTTAGATTGAATAATAAAGAAATATTTATTTCATAAATATTATATTGTTTTATATTATCTCAAATATTATAAATAATAAAAGACCTCCCCTCTAAAATTAATTGTTTTCGGCGTGTGTTTCAGAATCATGTCGGCGTTCAAGTCTCGACTGGGCGTGTCGGAGGTGACAGACAACAAGAGCAACCTGGGCCGCGCTCTGGTGGCCGAGTTGGTCGGCAACTTTGTGCTCAACTTCTTCGGCTGCCTGTCAGTGCTCGACCTCAACCAGGCGGCCAACTCCAATGCGGCGCCTAACATCGTTGTCATTGCCCTCTCCTTTGGGCTGGCCATCATGGCTTGTGTGCAGGTAACTATCATTGGTCATATCGTCAATCCACAATGATTACTGTAGGTTTAACTGAGTGAGAGGCCAAATAAAACTCGTTGAGCTAGCCTATTTGTTGTCTGTGCAGGTATACACCAACAATAATTATTTAGGTACTAATTGGTAGTAATGATATAGTATAATATTCAATATCAATATATCAATAATTTTATTCAGTTCAACAAAAAATACATAAAAGAAATCAAAATACAAAAATCACAATCAAAAATAAGTTTCTAATAGAATACAAAAACAGGCTTCATGATGGGGTGTGCTGAAAAGAAAACAATACAGGAAAAATAAATACCTAGCCAACTATGGTCACAGTATACATACAGTACGGAAACTTGGCTAGTACCCTGACGCTAAAATCCGCCATCTTGTTAGGAAGCGCCGCATTGTAATAGTATTGATGGTAGGTTCGGATCACTTTAATGATCCGGATCAATTGATCTCGTTCACTGCTACGAGCCAATCAGAAGACCAGGATTGGAACTTCCCAAGGTCACGTGATGTGTTTAGTATTGGGGTCATGTAAAAAGCATTGGTTAGATAGGCGATTTATTACAAGTTTCCATTCTGTACTTATTCTGTGCTATGGTTTCCCATGTAGTAGGCAGATAGAGGGTGTAAAAGTAAGGAATGAAGGGTAAAGAGGAGTGGAAAAGGGAAGAAATGGAGAAGAAGGCAGGAAAAAAGAAAGAAAAAATCTGAGCAAAAATTGTAAGCGAGTCCACTAACAACAAATGTATCTAAAAGAAAAGGCCTTGCAAACAGTAGTTGGAGCAGAAATCTCGAGACTCATACGTCGATATGAGTATTATTTGGTTGTATGGCAACAGGTACTGAATGAAATATAGTCGAACCACTATGATCAGGCTTATTGACTGAAGCGGCCAAAATATAAGGGGCTTTTACATCAAGGTAGATTTTAGAAACGTGGTCCAAGATTTCAAATCAAATCTAAGAATAAAAAATGTAGATATAACTTTCCGTGTTATAATATTATACTGCAAGAGTGATGCTCCCTTGCTGGTTGCACTTTGACGAACAAAAAAAAAAAAAAAATAATAGAGAAGGAAAAAAATACAATAGTGAAAACAGACTATAAAAGATGTTTGGAATCCCCCTAACATTTGTGGGGGGATTTATGTGGGAAGAAAAAAAATTCAAGCAGGCCAGATATATTTTTGGGTTTAGCAGTTCGTGCTAGAGCTGGATTCCTCCTATATATATATCATATACACGTGAAAGTGTCCGGTACAGTAAGGATATGATTCCCATAAGTTATAATATTATGGTACCTATTATTCATACTCACTCGTCCGGTCAAAGTGAGAATATTTCAATTAGAGCTCATAATGGAAATTACATTGTCACTGTCAAGTGCAAATCCAGCTTAAACCTCCATTCAGAAACAATTTTATCAACATTATAGTAAAAATATTCATTATAGTAAAATTCACAACAGGAAGCAGAATAATCAAATGAGAATTGTTTCACAGTTTGATAATATTGCATGCAATCAAAACATCCGATTGTCGCGTCATTACGATTTTCATTCTTCTAATTATTATGAAAAAATAACGCAGCGATCAATTCATTGAATGGAACGATTTCAGTTTTCATTCATGGAGGTGTTCTACAACACTGGTTCCACTTCCCTCACACATCAATGCTCTAATTCCCCCATTCGGAAGTGCACTGTTGATTATTTTGGATGCAGTTTATTCCACTTATTTTCAATGTCACGTTGATAATAATTTTCATAAGAGATAGTTTTTGATCGTCAAATGCATACAACGGTTGAACAAGAGGGCATGCCCGACATCCGTCCATATTTTTTAGATACAGAAATTATTTATGGGGAACTAACTAAATGACGTCATACTATAATTGCATTATAATATGGATATATCATAGGCCTAACTACTCCAATAATATGAACGGCATACTATACTCATATTACCAAGATACAGTATGCAGGAAAGCAAAATTGGAAAGTTGAACTATAGTGTGGTCCACGTTATAATGGCAGTGTTTGATTAGAAATGGTATTGCTATCCTTGTCTATCATTCAACAAAGCGGGTAGCGCTATCTCTTTCTCGCTTTGCTCTGTTGCCAGACTTTTTTAACAATGTAGAATCCTATAATATTAAACGAGCAGCTTCTGTTTATATGTTTCGATGTTTAGATGTTTATATGTTTGTATTTCACCGGATCTCGAAAACGGCTCTATCGATTTTCACGAAATTCAGAACATAGTAGGTTTATAATATAAAGATTCGATTGCACTAGGTCTCATCCCTGGGAAAACTCGCTGAAGGACATCAAAAGGATAATTATTATTCATCCTTGGAAAAACAGTTGATAATAATTATTTCGTCGTCTGTTGGTGATGGAAGTGAGTGAGCGAGTTCATGTGTGTGGGACTGTGTCAAAATTATGACTCAGCTGTTGAACTTTTGTAATCATTCAGCTATCTCTTTCTCGCAATCAGGCACTTAGTTCCGGTTGCAAAAAAGCCGGGTTATTTTGAATACTGATTAATTCCAGTAGATACATCTTTTTGAAATGGTCTTCTCTGATTTGGTTCACGTAAAGTTAATCAGGATTAAAATTTAACCGGTTTTTGTGCAACTGGGCCTTTGTGAGGGAAATTTTCGCATTCCTCTGGGTAATAATCTCAATTTACTGTGATTGGATAGAACATTTCTGTATGAATATTATTTTATTTTCTTCTTTCGTAATAATTTTTTTATGTTTTTTACTCCAGAGCGAAGCTCGGTCCCCGATATTTAATAATTAATTAACAAAAGATTTCATCTTAATTATGAAAATTCACTATAAAATTATTGAAAAATATAATTCCTTGCTCAGAAAAATATAATTGATTATTTTAAACGAGAATGAACAGTTAATATTGTCACCTGGTCATATGGGACATATATATGAATCATATATTTGTCTCATATTGATCAGGATTTTAGAGTTTTAAAATTAAAAAAGTTCAATGAACAGTGTTTTTGTCTTTGAACAACCTTTGTCATCGACAGAAAGATTGTTTATTTCATTACAATATTTGTTCACTGTTTACAATATTACATTAATAAACCTGTATCAGCTACCGTCAAGAAGGCATTGCAAGACAGTGAGAATCGGCAACGTTGTTCTCCTATCTTTCTCCACTGCCATTATAACGTGGACCTCACTATAGAGCTTGCTCTATGTACATAGATTTTTGAAAACAAGAGAGGAAATTATAATAGTGATAACGCAACGATGCATGACCTGTTGCTAATTAAAGCGTGGTGGCAATTCATATTCTGTGTAGGTACTCCTCACTGTATACACAACCCATCATGACAACGCACCCGAAGTTCCTGTCTTCTTTAAAAAAATCCAAAAAAGTAACAGGTATTCCGTCAACGTTATGTTCCAACGACCTGTGCAACAGGAAAACTTCCTGTTGAAGGAAGTGATTGTAAACCCTGGCATTGAATAGAGGGGAGATTAAAAATATGGTTTCAAAAGGGTTCAAAAACCGATGTTCAGAGATAATATCGACAATATAGGCATTCTCCCATAAATTAATAGAATAGTAGCCAGAGCTCTCGTATGAATTATATTATATTTCAACAATAGTACCGTGTGAGAGACTCCCCACCAAACAACACTCATAAAAATTTGATTTTAAAGATTCATCTTTCTAGTTTTCCCATTATTTTTCTACAAGATCAGTGTAGGCCTATAGATGAGATGGATAGGTGAATTGATTTGAATTTTTTAAATTTATCTTTTCAAACTAGTCTCTCCCATTATTTTTCTGCAAGATCAGTGTAGGCCTATAGGTGGGATGGATTGGTAAATTTATTCCAGAAATGCTACGGTACCATTCTAGAAAAACTATAGAATTGATAAAACCGGTATTTCATTTGAAGTACAATATTTTATTTTTAAGTAAATATATATACAAAGCTGAATTAGGAAAATCTATTACTGCACCGCATCACTAATTGATACAAATTTAACACTTATGAGTTAAGAATAATTATAGTATGTGAATGACTATAGTGAGGTTCACGTTATAATGACAGTGAAGAAAGATAGCAGAACAACATTGCCGATCCTCAGGGTTGTCAATGCCTTCTATAGATGGCAGCTGATACAGGTTTATTGATGTAATACTAACTGTTCATTCTCGTTTAAAATAATCAATGATATTATATAAATTATCATTTTTAAATAGGTCTATAATGAATTTTAATAATTAAAATGGATTTTTTGTTAATTAATAATCGATTCTACATTGTTTAAAGACGATCTGGCAACAGATCAAAGCGAGAAAGAGATAGCGCTATCCGCTTTGTTGAATGGTAGACAAGGATAGCAATACCATTGCTAATCAAACACTGCCATTATAAATTGGACCTCACTATATGATATACTGTAGCAATATTCAATGAAAAAAGATAATTTCGTTGACATGGGTCACTAAATTTGATATAATTGATAACATTTTCGACATTCGACCTCAAATTATAATTGAAGCCAATTATACAACTATTATTATAGTCATTCAAAATCAAGTTGATAAAAATAATAATGCAGAAATAGAAATTATAAACATTATTTTTATCTACAGTAGATTAGCCCTTATTAGCAAAATATTAGAGTAACCCCAAAACTTATGTAATGGATTGGAATATGTGCCAAATTTTTAACAGTTTTTATCATTATCTATTCATTCATAAAGCCGCAATTTTGTTGGAACAATAAAGCTATTCTAGCTCCATCAGTTATCACATTATTCTATAGATCTTGAAAAAAAAACACTCAACTATTTCATGATTACAGAATATTTTTTATAGACAATGAAGCACAAAATTGAACATTTTGGTGGAGAAAAAGGTGATTTTAAATAGTGGAACATAATAATAATTGGTTTCCGTAACATTCTTTTGGATTGATGAGTTTTATCATTATGTAAGACAACTCTGTTGTCAGAATTAGTTTGTGAAAAATGGTTGCATTTCATAAAAATGATGTTTATACCAAAATTAGTCAATCTTAGAATACCTACTGAAAGACCGACAGACAGAAACATATTTATTTCCAAAAAAATGAAAATTACAAAATGAAAATGTCATGTACTCAAACACAGTTTCAATACTAAGAACAAAAAAAAAACAATAAAATGAATGCACTGAGCTGAATAACTTTCAAGGAAATGGTCTGCATGGGCAAATAATGCGCAAACCTGTGCGCAAACCAGACTTGCATACTCAGATTTTTACAGAGAGGAAGGAAACAATTTCTATGTATTCTCAAGCTTATTGACTATTAATACTACATTCAGTAAATTAATTATTAACCAGCTCAAAAATAAAAAAAAAAACTGTTTAAAATACAGTTTGGAGTACCTATCAAATCTATCTCATATCTCATTATTGGCTCACATCAAAAAAAAAGCAGAGTGGAAAGTTATTGTTGTTTCTATGATTAACAATCATTCTTGTTAGCGATTCCTTCATGATTTTTATTTACAATTACCTTACATAGTCACTGAATATTCATGCTTCTATTTTGGTATATTTCAGTCATTGGGTCACGTGAGTGGTGCACACATCAACCCAGCTGTGACGTTTGGCTTCATGGTGACTGGAAAAGTGACTATTATCAGAGCACTGCTTTACATCGTTGCACAGTGCCTTGGAGCGATCGGTGGATCTGCAGCACTCAAGGTGAGTTTTTTTTTCAATTTAATATCAGCTTTATTATCTCAATAATTATAATGTACAGAAATATGCAGCCCACGAATAGTATAAATGAATTTGAACATGTTTTCAGGATTATTTATTTATATACAATGCAAAGACACTAATGTAGCAGGTAATAAAATTGGTCGATGAAATAATAAGGTAGTCCTTGTGCTATTTTTCTTCCAAACTTATTGGTGACAAGATAAGATTAGAATTTTACATGTACAAGTTTTATAAAATTTTAGTCCAAAATAAACATGAAAACTATAAATTTTGAATGTAGATGGCTTGAATTAATAAATTGATTAGAAATGTATTCCACTCCATTACAACTTGTCACGAATAATATTGAGTTATTTAAGAAAACTGGAACTATCCAAGAAACACAAACTAGTAAAAACATTTTGAATTCTCTTCACAATTAATTCGATTAAATCCCTCGTATAGATTATCTCTGGTTAACTGAACTAATCAGTAAATCTATTAATTTACAAGAAGAGTGGACTTGATAAATTTACTGACTATAGTGAATTATCATTCCTTGAATATTCAATATGACAGTGGTTTTACCAATCTTATTTGATTTGAGAGAAAAATATCAAACCTATTTTATCATGACCAAATTAATCAGGTCTACAGACTCTCCGTTATTAGTAGAATTCTTGTGAGCCAAATTAAAAATTTCGGCTCCTCTCAACTGACCCTTTCTCCACTTGATAAATGGGGAAGTTTTTCTCCATATCTTAGAATTAATCCAGTTTAATCTTTGAACTTTGTTTCATATTAACCACTGTGCGCAAAACAAATCAAGTAAATGAGAAATTAACAATCAATTTGAGTGTGGATAATTATTAGTGATTGGTGACTGTGCAGGCCCTGACACCTCCCGCATACGCAGAGAGCGGCCTCGGTATGACCACCATCAACGAGGCGAGTGGCCTGACAGCCGTGCAGGGATTCGGAATCGAGTTCTTCCTCGGATTCATCCTGGTTCTGGTCGTGTTTGGAGTCTGCGACCCGAACAAGGCTGACCTCAAAGCGCCGGCTGCTGTTATCATTGGACTCACTGTTGCTCTTGGACATCTTGGTGCTGTAAGTTCCCTCCAAAAATGACTTCTTCAATGAAAATATTGACTTCTTTAATGTATAGTATATTTCGCACCTAGGGCCGAAAATGAGACTTTTCCGGCTCGAAATCGGTTTTCAAGTCCGAGGCCGTAGGCCGAGGACTAGAAAAGATTGAGAGCCGGAAAAACATTTTTGCCCGTGGTGCGAACGCTATTTTTCGCCACACAGAAAAATAAACAATATATATATATTTATATTTCCAAAAGCAAAAGTGGAAGGTCATAGCTCTAGCAAATCTGAGGTAATCTGAATATCAGGAAATTGTCCAAGTATTTTTATTTTTCATTCTGATTTGTCTAAATAACCTAAAAGATTATGTTCAATTATGTGGGAGGTTGAGTTTATACTTTTTTATTCTTTCAAATGATAATATGATGATATTATTATAAATGTTTTAATCATGGTATAATAAACTGAAATAATGAAAAGTTTTTTGATCAGCTGTTTTAGCACACTAGAAATTTAGCGAGAAAGGGTACCCTTTCCGGCCTCAGCCAGAAAGAAACCTGTTCTGACGTCAGACGAGAGTCGTCTGCAAACAATGTCTTTCAGATCTACGTAGGGACTGGAAAACAGCTGCTTTCTGTGCAGTGTGGCGGAAAAATATTAAATTGTTCAATGTATATTGACTTCTTTAATGTAAAATATTGAATTCTTCAATTATAGTTATCCATCATGAACTGCTTACTATTTATTCACTTTTCTGATATCAAATAGAACGACTACGGTACCAATTTCAATTTATTGCAGAAAAAATAGATGATACCATGAAGTAGCCCACATCAGTGTGGATGCGACAGGCACTCTATAGATTATAGAAATCAATAAAACAATATAAAAATCTTAAAGCACCCTTTATTTTCAAAAAAAAACTTTACAATAAAATAAAAACAAATTAAAGTTTTTTTTTTAAATGAAGGGTGCTTTAAGATTTTTTATATTGTTCTATCAATTTAAAAAGTAGCCCATGTGAATGAAGTGTTTTTATTATGAAAATCGTACGAATACCTCACAATTATTGTAAAAGAGGGAATAAGTTAATGATATAAGTGCATGGCTTCACCAAGAGTTGATGCTCCTGTAATCCTCTCCACCACCTCAAATACACAGTTTCCAAGTTGTATTATCATGAGAAGATCAGGTAAATCGTCTCCACTTGTTTCGATCTTAATATCTTATCACTTTCTTGTTATCAAATAGAACGACTAGCAGTCAAATTCCTTCAATAAATTAATTTATTCTCAACCATGAAGATGGCGGACCTGACGAGAGATCTCGTTGTCACAGTAAGTGAATAGATTCATTTATTTGAGATTTGACTACTGGTGGTTCTACGGTATTTGATTACAAAAAGTTATGAAATTTTAAAATTTGGATAAGTTGAGATGATCCACCTGAACTTCTCTCTGATAATACAACTTGGAAACTGTATTAGAGTATGAGGAGAGGATCACAAAAACACCAGCAGCTCTTGGTGAAGCCTTCACTTGTTTCTTCAACTTATTCTCTCTTGTACAATCATTGTGAGGTTTTTTATGATTTCTATAATACAACATAATATGAGGGTGCTTATCATATCATCTTGATTCTCATCCTATCGTAGAAAATCGTAGAAAAGTGTCACATCTGCTGAAAAATAATGATCATGGAAAATCATGAACCTTGAAGAAAAATGTAATTCCCGTTGTATCAAGATCAAAGCTAGCACGAGGCTATAAATGCATTTTCTGATAATTTTATGTGAAGTTTCATCTGTAAATTGTTTCTTGAATGGAATAATATGTGGAATTCTCAGTCCTGACCTATAACCTTCAGAGGTTATAAAGAAGAAAAGAGCTTTCAAGAGTTAACTCTGCTAAAAATATTCAATCAAATTTCTTGAAGTAGGCCTACCTATGTAGCAAACACTCTTACAGGGTTTGAGATTAATTTATCAAATAAATTGGGAACATTCTTTAATAGTGATGGAAGATATCAGTGATGAATGTATTTGTTTAAATTAAATTTATTTCATGTAGGCTATAATGATACTGTGTAAGCATCCTATAGATTATAATATGTTCATGAAAAACCGGCCACGAAGTTGATCATCTTGAAAATTAAATTGGTATCACACTATAGTATTTTCCAGATAGTAAGTTGAACTATAAGAATTGATTTCTTCATTTTCACAAAATTATTGAATATCATGCTTTAGAGGGAATAATTATTATCATTAAAGCTATTACTAATCTACCACAGCTTCCGGAGCTGTGAACCGAAAGGCATAGAAACGTTCTGTGTTGTGGCTCAAGGTCTACAAAAATGTTTAATTGGCGCCTATTTTTAAACAAACTTTGAACTTGGAATTCATTTCTTAAACCAGAACTTTGTTCTGGGAATAATCATGTCAAAGATATTATATCCCTGATTGAAACCTCCATAAATCTTCTTAGTATTACAACATACTAAAATTTAAAATAATGTTCATTTTCAGATTGATTACACTGGCTCAAGCATGAACCCCGCTCGTACATTCGGCTCTGCAGTCATTGCCAACATCTGGAAGAATCACTGGGTAAGTGTGAACATTATACAAAAAATTATTTCAAAGTCCTTTCACTGATTCACTCTAGAATTCTAGATACAACAGAACATCAGAAGTAATTTAGTCCCATATAAATCAATACAACAACATGAAAAACAGTATTGACAATATAACTTACTTCTTTTGAAACTGAATCTTACTTAATTTATTATTATTGGCTATTAAAGGTGATGGATAGAGTTTTTCTAGAAAATACTGCTAAGGAGATCATCAAAATTCTTGTTGTATGGTTTCAATACATTGAATGTGAAAATAATTATATTCAATTTTTTTTGCTGAGTATGTTGCCCACAGGATTCAAATGAATTTGTGTGTGGGGGGAAATGACCTATCGCTAAATGATTAATGGTGTGAGATATTATAGTTTTAGGTGGGTTTCAAATCAACGGGAAGTAATTATGAAGCTTAGAGTTAACCAGTATTATTAGGAGTAGAAACACACATTCACAACGCTAGAACAGGGAGCATGGCATTTCTATATTATTGTGATCTCAATTATTGAAAAACGTACTGCAAGCGAGTACAATGTACAATAGTATGTAGCTGTTGAAATGTATGAATAATGATAAAAAATGCTTAAGGCTGTGCAAAGGATAAAAATAAACTTTCTACTGGTGGTATTTTTCAAAGTTTTTCGATTTGTATATCATCAAGCTATCAAAATTAAAAGTTTTCTCAGAAAAACATTTTTTTCGATCATTGCTTTTCGAGATATGAGCGCCTGAAGTTCAAAATTTTGGGACAGAACATTTCAAATTCGGTAAGAGATAAATCCATGAGTTTCAGAGGATAAATTCTTCATGGTGTTTTTGATTCAATGAAACAAAAATGTTTTGAAAATATTGATTTTTGAGAAAGTTATTCAATTTACTAAAAATGACCAAATATAACTCAAAACAGTTATTTTTGGTAAATTGAATAACTTCATCAAAAATTTATATTTTCAGGAAATTTTTGTTTTATTCAATCACCAATACCATGAAGAATTTATCCACTAAATCTCATGGATTTATTTCTTATCGAATCTGAAATGTTCTGTCCCAAAAATTTGAACTTTAGGCGCTCGTAACTCAAAAAGTAATAATCGGAAAAAAAAATGTTTTCCTGAGAAAACTTTTTCATTTTGATATATTGAAACAGAACATTTCAAATTCGGTAAGAGATAAATCCATGACTTTCAGAGGATAAATTCTTCATGGTGTTTTGATTTAATGGAACAATAATGTTTTAAAAATATTGATTTTTGAGAAAGTTATTCAATTTACCAAAAATGACCAAAAATACCTTTTTTAGTTATTTTTTTGTAAATTGAATAACTTAATCAAAAATTTATATTTTCAGGATTTTTTGTTTTTAGAAATGCACTAAATTTCATGGATTTATTTCTTATCGAATTTGAAATGTTCTATCCAAAAAATTTGAACTTTAGGCGCTCATATCTCCAAAGCAATAATCGAAAAACATGTTTTTCGATTATTGCTTTGGAGATATGAGCGCCTAAAGTTCAAATTTTTGGATAGAACATTTCAAATTCGGTAAGAGATAAATCCATGACTTTCAGAGGATAAATTCTTCATGGTGTTTTGATTTAATGGAACAATAATGTTTTAAAAATATTGATTTTTGAGAAAGTTATTCAATTTACCAAAAATGACCAAAAATACCTTTTTTAGTTATTTTTTTGTAAATTGAATAACTTAATCAAAAATTTATATTTTCAGGATTTTTTGTTTTTAGAAATGCACTAAATTTCATGGATTTATTTCTTATCGAATTTGAAATGTTCTGTTTCAAAATTTGAACTTTAGGCGCTCATATCTCCAAAGCAATAATCGAAAAACATGTTTTTCGATTATTGCTTTGGAGATATGAGCGCCTAAAGTTCAAATTTTTGGATAGAACATTTCAAATTCGATAAGAAATAAATCCATGAAATTTAGTGCATTTCTAAAAACAAAAATCCTGAAAATATAAATTTTTGATTAAGTTATTCAATTTACAAAAAAATAACTAAAAAAGGTATTTTTGGTCATTTTTGGTAAATTGAATAACTTTCTCAAAAATCAATATTTTTAAAACATTATTGTTCCATTAAATCAAAACACCATGAAGAATTTATCCTCTGAAAGTCATGGATTTATCTCTTACCGAATTTGAAATGTTCTGTTTCAAAATTTGAACTTTAGGCGCTCATATATCTCAATAAGTAATAATCGGAAAAAATGTTTTCCTGACAAAACTTTTTCATTTTGATAGCTTGATGATATACAAATCGAAAAACTATGAAAAATATCACCAGTATAAAGTTTATTTTTAGCCTTTGCACAGCCTTAATCGGTACAATTAAAATAAAATTTCATATAATGATTAAAATTAGAGACCAAACTAGAGCAATAATTTTTCTCAGTTATGAATGCAAAATACTGAAAATGTATCCAATTTTCCAATGTATATGAATCACTCTAGTAAATTGTTCTGTGAGTGTGTGTCAAAAGTCAAATACATACAAAAGGTAGGTAAATAAATGTGAAAAATTACAATCTCTTCACACTAATAGGAGTGGAGAACAAATCTCTATCAGAACCAGTAGTTATCTAAGAGTTAAAGTCAATATTTTGCTGATATGAAGTGTTGTTTGGAATACCGTAATTAGAGTACGGTAACAATTTGAGTGATTTAATTAATTGTGTGATTGGTTGCAGGTGTACTGGGCAGGGCCGAGCCTTGGGGGCATTGCTGCCGCCCTGCTCTACACACACGTGTTCGCCGCCCCCACCAAGGGTGAGTACAGCCCCGTTCAGGTCGAGGAGAAAGAGGTAAAGTCTTAGATCAGCACACCAACCATAGAAATACGAATACACAATGCATGATGCATGTCAAGTAGGGCATTCTAATTGAATTGGTTAATTCAATTAGAATGCCCTACTTGACATGCATCATGCATTGTGTATTCGTATTGCTATATAGTTGATGTGCTGATCTAAGACTTTACCTCTTTCTCCTCGACCTGAACGGGGCTGTACTCACCCTTGGTGGGGGCGGCGAACACGTGTGTGTAGAGCAGGGCGGCAGCAATGCCCCCAAGGCTCGGCCCTGCCCAGTACACCTGCAACCAATCACACAATTAAATCACTCAAATGTTACCGTACTCTAATTACGGTATTCCAAACAACACTTCATATCAGCAAAATATTGACTTTAACTCTTAGATAACTACTGTGCCTGATAGAGATTTGTTCTCCACTCCTATTAGTGTGAAGAGATTGTAATTTTTCACATTTATTTACCTACCTTTTGTATGTATTTGACTTTTGACACACACTCACAGAACAATTTACTAGAGTGATTCATATACATTGGAAAATTGGATACATTTTCAGTATTTTGCATTCATAACTGAGAAAAATTATTGCTCTAGTTTGGTCTCTAATTTTAATCATTATATGAAATTTTATTTTAATTGTGCCGATTAAGGCTGTGCAAAGGCTGAAAATAAACTTTCTACTGGTGATATTTTTCATAGTTTTTCGATTTGTATATCATCAAGCTAACAAAATAAAAAGTTTTCTCAGAAAAACAGGTTTTTCACTATTCGAATGATAGTCTCAGATGTAATGATAAAATTGTCAGTGTCTAATGCTAAATCAGAATACAATCATTGAAAAATGATATCAGATCCAAATGATAGCGCAGATTTGAGCCTGCTGTGTTCAAATTGAAAAATTGAACAATGAATAAGTTCGGTGTACTCAATGATAATATTTCAGCCTCAAAATTAGGTTCAAATGAATGACTTCATAGTTTATGAACGACTCTGATATTATACCTGTATTATAGGCCCAACTACTCCTTTCAACTCTATTTGAATGTGACACAAAGAGGAACAAAAATTGAAGCAACACAATTAGTTATATTTTGTACATATAAATTTTATTTAACATTCTACATCTCCATTAATGATGATTTCATGAGAAGTTGTCATCTGTTGGCCTGAAATTTGATATTTGAATTATTTTTCACAATAGATGTATACAACACTTTTTCATGATACAACAATTCACTATTGCTTGTATGCATGAATGCACTTCATTCAATCGATAAATTTCAAAATCTCTGCACCAATTTATTATTCAATCATGACAAAGAAGTTGTATATATCTTGCAAATTCTACTGACCAGTCAAAATAAGAAGTGAGCAAAGTGATTCCAGTGAGTTGAATAGAATTATTATTGAATAATAGATGCATGCTTTCACAAACCTATTTGAAAAGTCTGATACATTCAATAAGGATTATGATAGTATAAAAATTGTTGAGCTGTGCTCAAAGTCTTGAATGTCTTCTGATAACCACGTTCATTTATAGACATTTATTTTAGTAATAATCTATTACCGTCTTTTCTTCAAAGACTCATCGAATTAATGTGTAAAAAGCTCAACTTTACAACAATACAGTATAGTTCTGCATGCTTCACAAAATATTAAACCACACACATATAGTGAATGGAGTTGAGAACTGTTTTATTATATTCCACCAAAATGTGGCACTACCTAGTATAAATAATAATTAAGACTTCATCATCACTGATAAATATGGTGTTTGAAAGAAGGTAAGAATGTAGCCTATATTGTAATAAATTATAGATTGTTTACAAAATTCAAAAAATTTTACTTTCTCGCAAAGTGTAATTTTGCCACTGAATCACTTGAAGTGATGTTAATTATATGTGAAGATTGAAGAGATATTGTTCAATCAAAATTTATCTGCAATGAATTGAATTGAATATTCGGGGAGACTATTTAATTATTTATCATTCAGATCCTTCTTGAAAATATATTTATATGATCTTACTTCACTGATTCGTGATAGGGTGAATCTATATATTTGCCCAATCATATATGTTTTATTCAAGCGTAGACACTGACATGAATCGGGGACAGTATAGCTTATACTCAGTCGAACCTGTTATCTTTTATAAAATTTCAACAAGAATAAAATTACTGATCGTAATATCGAATTCTCAGGCCTATCCAATTGGAGAATAGTATCTCAAATAATACCACTATAGGCCTACCACCTCATGAACAGTATTATCGATATAAAAATTAGCTCATAATCAGTGTTATTGAATTTGTAAAAAAATACCGCCATGTCATCCATGTTCAGCTCACACTTTGTTATTCAATCTTTTTTCTTTGTAAAATCAATGATTGTGATTCAGCCTGAATTTATAAAATATACCTAATCGAGGATTACCCACCTTGAACTTACCTTGTTATCTGTATTTATTTGTGAACATTTTTTGTAAGGGAATAAATTTGATTTGATTTGAACAAGTTTCACTTATGCCAGTACTTAGTATCATTTCTATATCTCATGTATTTACTTTTATTCGTGTATTATTTTCAAATTCAAATGCATTTATTCGCCATAAAATAATACAGATTGATAAAATAAATATTCTAACTTACAAAATGGCACTACCGGCAAAGAACAACTTGTGCGCCGGCAGTGAGTTCAAACAACTAGGTACAGCAAACATGTCAATAGAAAGAAAATAGAACTTATTCAAACCACTAAAATTATTTATGATAATTATTGTATTTTCTATATAATCACTGATTGTATACCCTATTGTTTATGGCAAATATATATCCATCTCCAGTTATTTTCTGTCTTGACAAAATTTGCAGTGCGAAAATATTCAGGGTATTTGACAGGATTGTCTTAAATTATCAATTGATGAATATATTATATAGTTTTATTTTCTGTCTTGACAAAATTTGTAGTGTGAAAATCTCCAGGGTATTTGACAGGATTGTCTTGAATTCTCAATTGATGAATATTATATAGTTTTATTTTGTGTTGCAGCTTAAACGCCTGGACGGCAAGAATGACGACGGCGTTGCCTGATTGCCGTTCACTGTGGGACAGTCCAACATAGAAGGCATCAGTCCTCGCCTTCAGAATCTGAAACTATTCAGACCCAAACTGCCCCCAGTAGCCCCATCATAACACTTCCCAACATGAATCGACCTCCAGGGTTGCTCTGCATGTCGTGCATCGTGTGACTGATTCTATTATGCTTTACTGATGCGGACAATTTCAAGAAATTAATCTGTTTATAGAATCGATTATTACTATAAAACTTGTAATGTGTATTTGGTTGTGTGCATCTTATAGCCTTCAGGGTTAAAGACTCTTCAACTTGTGTGGCTGATATCAACTTCAAAACCGTGAACATGTTGAAAATAATAAATTTATCAATTTGATAGATGAAACAATTTATCAAATCCATTTAAATGTTGTGGGGGAAATTGATTAAGTACAAAAACTGTTAGTCATGCGAAACACTGATAAGCCATGTCCACACTGAACAAATGCTCGACATACATGTTTGTTGAGGAGCTCAGGGACAAACATTTTAAAAAGTTTGGACAATCATTGTTTTTCAAACAAAAAATTGCTGTTTTCCAAACATTTTCAGTGTTTGCTGTGAAACATAAAAACCTGTTCTCCCCACTTACAATATTTTGTTCGGTGACGCGTCCACACTGGCCACGGGCATTGTTTGCCAAATATAATAAAATTTGCCCAAACTGTTTCAACAAACATGTTTGTTAAATATTTGTCCAGTGTGGACACGGCTTTAGAATATACCTATGCTGGAACTCAACCGTTAGTTCCAACATTATAAAGGTTTACAGAAACTTATTTACAAATTCAAAAACTTTTCTATTGGAATAATAATTTGTGTTATTTTTTTAAATCGACTTTACTTTGTATTCTGATGTAATTCACAACAAAAAGCGTGAATGCACAGTGATGAACTTCAAAATCAATGATTGTATAACATAGAATTATGTTAAGTCTATAAAATTATGTACCATATATTTTTGCGTCGAGTTGACTAGTTTAAATTTTCCTAGAATGGTAAACAGGACCAAAACTTTGTGTTCTTAGAAATCTAGTTTTATTCTTATGTCTGCTATTCAATAAGGACAATAAATTCAATAGATGTAGTCTTATTGATTTATTATAGAGATTTTGTAGTTGTCAAGAAAATTTATATAGAGTTTTTGAAATAGATTATTGATTAATGAATTTTCACATTATTATCATACGTTGTGAAGCCTAGAAGTTTCAAAGATCAATTGAGATTAATCAGAAACTTAAAATAGAAAATTTTGTAATGTTGAAATAGACTTATCTATTCATAATTCATATATTCATGTTGTCAGATATCATATTACTGAATAGTTCAAATTTCTGATGATTAATTGATTAATGTCTTGATAGATTAATTGATTAGACAAAAAAGTATTTTTCTACTACTGTACTATGAAAACTTATTTAATCAATATTTAAGCATACGTTAACACAGTATTTACTATAGAATTACATCACAAAAACACATATTTTAGAGAACACTAATTAGAAAAAAACCAAGATACATTTAGATCTCATTTCAATCAAACCATTGCGCTACTGGGGTTTGGGTCACTGAATTAATTTTTTGTTTTTTGGATTTGACATAAATGTACCGTGCTATGTGTCACCCAAATCCAAAAATTATCGCATCCTTGTATTGTAAGATGCAGCAAACAATTTAGTATTGATAAGAGTTAGTTTTAAATGAAGCTTAAGATTAGTTTCTAATGAATTTTGTGTATAATTTGTTGTCCTATTTATTTGACAGTACATTAATTATTTTTCCTTTGACAATATAAAAATTGAGCTCTAATAATGAATGTTATTTAGGTTTACTTGACAGAGTTTTATATTGTTTTCAGCCTTTATTAACTGCCATTTAAAATTGAATATTAGGCTTAGTGTTTGTTAACTGAATGTTAAGACTCTAAAATCATAATCTTCAAGCTATAATAATAATAATAATTTGTCCCCGATTATAAAGATGGATGGAGGAATCAAATTTACTGAGCTTTGTACTATAGACACATTATCAAAATTGATAGAAATTTTAATTATTATAGCCCAAGTAACCAAAGTAAGTGAACAATATGCGATTATTTATAATCTTAATTCATTAATTCAACACATTTTGTTCTTATTATAGAAACTAAGAATACATATTGGACTAGTTATTTTCAATTACAATAACTTCATACATAATAATATTTATAATGTGATCACCAGAGATGGATAATGTTATTTCCAATACTTCAAATTCAATTCTGTACATCTTAGTCGAGATGACATGTATGCACCTCTTTCATACTGTTTTAATAAATAAGTTTGGAAAATGTGTCATCCTTGATTTTTTCCCTCAATCAATAACTTTAGGTTTGATAATGAAAGTTAATTGAAATCTTGTCCCGTTTGTTTTCTATTAGTATTCTTCGAGTAGAGTTCATAATGTATCTGTTCAGTGGATATTTTGTGGAGAGGCTAGTTTGCTAGTAGGCTACCAAATTTGAAATATTAATTTGGGGGTGGGGTGCATCATTGAAAATTTTTGTAAGGGGATAGACACCCCTGAATACGGTACTATCGAAAACTAAAATCTGGTGTGGCGCACTCACACAACTTCCCTTGCCGTTATGAAAATTGATCACCTGACGCTAGTGTGCACATGCATCTCAAGTCTACTATTCAAAGATCTGTGCCAGCTGGTGACAGGACAATAACGCTGGAAACACACGAGGTTTGCTTCTCTTCATAGTGAATGATTTAATAGAATCAACAGTTTGCAATTGAATAATCACATTTTCTCAAATTTTAAGCTTATTTTCAATTTTAGGTGAAAATGTTACTGGACATTGATTGTAGAGATTTTCATGCTCAATATTTTCCACTCAAAATTTTTCGTTTAAATTATATCTGAGACCTGATAATTGGGAATCTAAAATCCAACTTTGCATAGATGGGGCGGAGCTCCTGAAATTTTTAAAGATATGGGACTTGTAGCAGTTGATAGAGCTCATCAATGACTATTTTAAGTATGAATTTGATCAAAATCGTTGGAGCCGCTTTCGAGAAAACCCTGTTTTTGACAAAATTCTCACCATTTTAGCCGCCATATTGAATTGCATTTGATCGAAATTGTTCGTGTCGGGTCCTTATATAGTAAGGACCTTGAGTTCGAAATTTCAAGTTATTCCGTTAATTGGGAGATGAGATATCGTGTACACAGACGCACATACACTCACACACACACACACCACACACACACACACACACACACACACCACACACACACACACCACACACACACACACACACACACACAACACACACACACACACACACACACATACTGTCACGTGGTAATTTAAAACCACCAATATTTTTAAATGAGCCAATGAAATGTAATAGAACTATAAAATTGGAAAGAAGGTTAGACCTACCCAAAGAGTAAATCAACTCAAATCAAGTATTATTAGCGATTAGGAGTAATAGCATTATCAACAACGATAAGAAAACATGTATTATTGTGATTTAATAATTATGAGAACCCATTGGTAAGATCAAAAAATTATAAAGCGGCATACTTATTATTGGCGGATTATAAAAAAAAAAAAATAAAATGCATGAACATTGAGGTTAGAGTTACTTGTTTACATTTTGAAAAGAATTAGTCGATCTTGGATAAATCGATAATTATTAGAATCAATACTGAGCGAATCAGCTGATTATTCGATCAACCCATATGACCGGTTGAATCATATAAAATTCACTCATAAAGGATATATTATGTATACTAAAGGAAGTCGATGTGTAGACTTACAAACAACTATTATTTCTGTATAAATATTTATTATAATCCAAAAAAGCATGATAAATCAAGAGTATACAAAACTCATATAAAAACTAAATGTATTATCTATTAAAATCGTATGTTACGATTTATTTATGAATTCAATTTAAGATAAACACTCCATATATTTGTATAAAACTTCTTTTATTTAATTTTTTCTATTATAAAGCCGAGGAAGCCCTGATTCCCAAGGCAACCAATTGTATTGAGTCTATTAAATTGAAGGCCAATCAGAGAGTAGCTTATAGAATTATTCGAGGAAGAGGCAAATTTTTCTGAAAACCTCCTTCTTCTGGCTTAAGATCCTGACCGGAGAGGATGCACATGGAGTTTAGGGTTTTTTCTTATTCCTTTTGAAAACTGTTAGGCGGATGAAAATATCTCGAGGGATCTTTCATAGTAATAGTTACAGTGAACAACCTGGGCTGAGAGAATATAATTATTCTTAGCTGAGAAGAATTTACAGTCAGCAGGCTATGGTGACAAGGAAATCTTTCCTTGCATGATTATTAATTTCGTAAAAGACACGCCGCCTCCAAATTAAACACATTGTTACATTGCTGTTCAAAAGATTGGACTAGTTGAGATATTTTCATCATTGAATGGATCAATAATAGTGGAATTCGATGTGAGACACCATTTAGTACATATTCTTATCTAAGTTTTGAGCATCTACGTACTATTTAGTGAAGACTTGTTAAAATAGTAGGCTATATATACAATATTAAAATTACTTGGATTGGTATATATCTATATCGACCAATGATAAAAGTTATTAGAGACCTGCAACAGAAAACTTTTATCTATACAAATATCCACTCAAACAGTTTTTCAAAGGCTATTTAAAACACAAATTCAATATTCAAGAATACTCTCAAGAGTTGAATGAGTTGTATTAGGGTTGATAATCACACAGAACAAATGATAGAATTTCGTGGAACACTTGTCCCATAATTAGCAATCCAAAATTGAAAAATACTATTCAAGAGGTGATTTAGCTTGGATATCCACAAAATCAAGCAGACAAATCAGTGAAATTTTTTGGAACACTCTTTTCCCGAATTGTGCCATCCAAAATAGAAAATAGTATTGAAGAGTTGAATGGAGCTTGAACACGAGTGTTGATATAATCACACAAAACAAATGATAGAATTTTGTGGGACACTTGTCCCGAAATTCTTAATTACAAAATAAAAAATTGAAGAATATTATTCAAGAGGTGAATATAGCTTGGATTAGCATCCACAAAATCAAGCAGACAAATCAGTGAAATTTTTTGGAACACTCTTTCCCCGAATCGTGCCATCCAAAATCTAATAATAGTATTCAAGAGTTGAATAGCTTGAATGAGTGTTGATATAATCACACAGAACAAATTTATTATAGAATTTCGTGGAACACATGTCCGAGAACTTCGCAATCCAGAATATTGAAGAATACTATTCAAGAGGTGAATATAGTTTGACCACGGAATACTCTGTGGTTTGACTTAGTCATTAGTATTAGTAAAATCAAGGAGACAAATCAGTGCCATTTTTTGGAACACTCTTTCTCCGAATCGTGCCATCCAAAATCGAATAATGATATTCAAGAATTGAATAGAGCTTGGTTAGTGTTGACGATATAATCACACAATCATACAATTGGGAGGAATTTTGTGGGACAATGTGCAACATTTAGGCGAACGAGCAAACAAGACATTGTTTGGCTGACTCTGCCCAGGTCGGGGATTGAGGCTATCGATTTCGGGGGATTGAGTGAGCCGACGTCGCGTCTTCGAGTGCGTCTGGACGCTCTGGAGCCATGCGTGAGCGAGGCTAGTACGCATGCGCGGCACCGGACGTCCGCTGAGGCGTCTCTCAACCGCTTGGCGTCCAGTTAGCGTTGCGTCCGGCCAACCAACCGAGTGTCACGGTCACCTTTCAAGTTAGTTACGCGAATATTGGTTCGCACTCTTTCCCTAGTTTCTGGCTACTTGGAAATTTACTTGAGTTTGGTAAGTTGAGAGAATAATAAATTATTGGGCTACTTTTCAAGGAAATGTTGTATTGAGAACAGATAGAGATTTCTGTGTATTGCATCCTGCTATTATGTGCAATGGAATTTATTATTGTGCAGGGGAATTTTCAATGAGTACCTTAATAATGCTCATGTAATCTACTTGAATAATATTGTAATCGAAATTGAAATTTATTTATGCGAGAGGAAATTAGTTACAAACATCATGAATAATACACAAATAATACATTATACAAAACTGTACCTACTGTAAATTGAATCTCATTTTGCACTGCCAACAAAAGACATAAAAATATGTATCACTTGAGTTTGGTAAGTTGAGAGAACAATAAATTATTGTGCTACTTTTTTAAGGAAATTCTCAATTGAGAAATGATAGAATTCAGTTTATTTCATCCTGGTATTATGTGCAATGGAATATAAAATTTTGATAGGAAATTGTCAATGAGTACCGTACCTTATAATATTCATGTAAACTACTTAAATAATATTAAAACTAGAATTGACATTTATTTGTGAGAGAAAATCAGTTACAAACATAATGAATAAGACACAAATTAATAAATTATACAAAACTGTACCCACTGTAAATTAAATTTTATTTCGCACTGTCAACAAAAGACATAAAAAATATGCATCATGGTAGAGATACTATGCCACTTTTCAAGTAAACTGTCATCCAGGTTCAAACATATTAATAATAAAATAGCTTTGTTTGAAAACTCACTTGAGATTCGGCTCAATTTTTTCTCGTCTTAATAAAGAATAATTGAGCAAAATTCTTCTTATCAAGTCTTTCGCTATCTTATTGAATAATTGCTCCATCTTATTTAATAATTGAGTCAAAAGCACATTGTAATTTCCAAAGTGATTAGATTTCTACCACGTTTCTTTCCAAAGAAATCTAAAGAGAATTGCTAAGAAATGTTTATCTCTACGATAGAGAATTGAAGATCTTCGAATGAGCAGTTCCTTATTCCTTATGAAGCCAAATTTCCAAAGAGATTAGATTTCTCTCACGTTTCTTTTCAAAGAAATACAAAGAGAATTGTCAAAATAATATAAACAACTGATTATCTCTACGATATAGAATTATTGAAGATTTTCATATGAGCTGTCCCTTATTTCGTATGAAGACAAATTTCATCCCTTATAATCCTTGTGTACACCAGACTCCACTGCGATTCGCATAACGACGACGGGAACGAAATAATTTTAATCCTCGGTTTGATGGTTAAAATTGTCGCCGTACCGTCATGCGAATCCCAGTGCTGTGAACAAGGCGTTTGCCAAATTTCAGGGGAATTTTCGAACAGTTTATCTTTCAGCTTGACATGACGTATAGCCCTATTACTTACTTGTTCAGGGAAAACTATCCTCGGAAAATCATCAATATGTAGGGCTATGAGTGTACATGTTATTTGCTGTAATAAGGAGCATTATTTGAACATTTGAACTTGAATAATTTCATACAGTTGATGTAGGTATTCAACATACCTATTTGAAAAAAAATGAAATAGTAGTTTTCTGTAGCTAGTGAGTTTGAGTTATGTAGGGTAATTTCTACTCTGAGGTGGATAAGTTTGCGGAATATTTTGTTCGTTTTCAGAGTGAATTTGAACATTTGAACTGGAATAACTTCATACAGTTGATGTATTCAACATACCTATTTCAGAAAAAAATAAATTGCAGTTTTATATAGTGAGTTTGAGTTATTCAGGGTAATCTCCACTCAGAGGTAGATAAGTTTGCTGAATATTTTGTTCGTTTTTTTGTGTGAATTTGAACATTTGAACTGATTGATTCCATACAGTTGATGTATTCAACATACATATTTCAGAAAAAATGATATTGTAGCTATTTGTAGTGAGTTTGAGTTATGTAGGGTAATTTCTACTGTGAGGTAGATAAGTTTGCGGAATATTTTGGTCGTTTTCAGAATTAATTTGAACATCAAACTGAAATAATTTCATACAGTTCATGTATTCAACATACATATTTCAGAAAAAATGAAATTCTAGTTTTCTGTAGTGAGTTTGAGTTATGTAGGGTAATCTCTGCTCTGAGGTAGATAAGTTTGCGGAGTATTTTGTTCGTTTCCAGAGTGAATCATCACGTACACCGATGCGATTTGTTCTAGTGAATTTGGGAAATAAAGAATTTCTAGAGAACAATAATATATTTTAACTAATGCTAGTACTGTATCACATATCAGTATATTCGTCCAATCGCTTTTCACAACAAGCCACAAATTTATTCACTTCTATGATAATTTATTCGTAAAAGTAATGGTAACATGAGAAAATTGTTTCTTACGACCAAATTGTAGTCACTTTTCACTTCTTGAGTGTCCAATCAAATTTTTTATTTGGGGGCAAACCCAATTAATTTTCTCACAAGCCGCTTTTCACGTATAAAGTTCACTTCATAAGACTCTGCAAATTTCCCTGTGTTATTGAAGTCCACCACTGAAGTATACTTGTTCCATAACGATGATTTCCACTGCTATATCGGTATGGTGCCATATTGTATGATTCAGCAACACTGCCACCTGAAATAAATGTTTTTTAAAGAATTCTATTTTATGAAACAGTTTTGCATTATAGGCTACGAACTTCTTAAACACAAGTCAGATGCAAGCTAGTGCACCAGCTCAATCATAGCCCTGTATATAATATCATGAGTGGTTCAAGAGCTGAATGTAATATAATTTATATTTTTAGAATGTGATTAGGTGTAGAAACTGAAATGGACATAACCTATGTAAGTATAATATTTGGACAATTTGAAACTGAATTAGGAAATTTAGGAAGGTTTGGGAAATAGCCTGTTTTTTATTTTCCGATCGTTTTATTGTTTTTGCTAACCTAATAAATAAATAAATAACTGTTGCATACTCTATTCTATCACTAGTTTTTCATAGCAGCTCTAGTGAGTCTGAGGAAGCATATCCTATGTTATGTCTATATTCATAGATATTATCTTTTTATGGGACTGTTAGTTGTAAGAACAATCAACTATCCAGATGGTAGAAAGCTTGGGAACATCAATAGGTGAATAGTCTATGTTTTCTTGATAACAAACATATTGATAGGTATTGATAACAAACTATTAATCAGGCAAAAAAATGAATGTGGATCATCAAGGAGGGAATGGGAAAGGTATTTTACCAGACATAAAAATACTAAAAAATTATTGTCTCTTTTGGAATTGTCTGTATTCATACGGTAGATATTATATTTTTATGGGGCTGTTATGGGTAAGAACAATCAACTATCCAGATTGTGTAAAGCTTGGGAATATCAATAGGTGGATAGCTATTGATAACAAACATATTGATAAGTAACCATCCTTTCTGAAATCCGGAGAAGACAACTGAACAACAGTATCCTCACAACTCAGGAGCTGAGGTCAACACGGACCGTGTCAGACCATGCCAGGCACGTAAAATAACAACTATGCCCACTACAACGGATCAACAGCGTTCTATGCCAGTACATTACGCGTATGGTACGCGTATGGTACGCGTATGATACGCGTATGATGCCCGGTCAGAAGTTGTTGGGAACGCGTCAGTTAGCAAGAGAATGTAGCGGTGAACTGGTTACCAACGCGGTGCATACGCGGTTACAACGGGGTTTGCAGGCGTCACGTGCCATGCAAGGAGCGTTCCTTCACAGACAAAATATACTGGCCGACAAATGTTGACCTGGACGTGCATGGCACGGTCCGTGCTTGGCCGGTGACGGAACGGTCTAATGGGTGTATTACATATCAAATGATGCAAAGAATATTTTTTTGCATGTGTCGGTACGGGCACGGTCATGGTATGATACGTTCTAGTGGGTTCGAACCTTTTTAAACGGGCAGGACTTGGGAAGCTGTAGGCCGGTACTGCAAAGAAGCGTGGCAGTACAGATACTCTCTTGTGCAGGAATACATCTTTTGAAAAAAAAAACATTAATATTGTAATTGAAAAAAAAAAGTTTATTTATTGCATGTATGTCAATTCCAATAACTCCTCCTGACGGCACTTTGCCATGGAGATATGCCGACAATTAAATATACAATAATATGATGTAATGATATACAATAATATTATGTAATGATTTCTTTGAAATGTTCAATAAAGGCCTTTATTCATTTATTTATTTATTTATTTTTATTTATTCATTTTTATTTATTATTGATAAGTATTGATAACTATTAAACAGACAAAAAATGAATGTGGAGCATCAAGGGGGGAATAGGAAAGGTATTTTTCCAAACATAAAAAGACTATAAAATTATTGCCTTCTTTGGAATTGATATAACCACGATATCTTCTTGACAGCTACACTAAAAGTAAATCAATAGTTAACTATTATTTGAATAATAGAGAACCCGAGTTCGAATCTCGACGGGGCAGAAAGTTTTTGACCACAGCTCAATCACATAGATACGGCCACCCCGTCTTTCGGAGGAGACGATAAGACATCGGTCCCGATTACTTAAAAAGTAGTCGTCATCTCTCATCATCATCCATTTCACTCATTACCCACGCACAAGCCTAAGAGCTTATGTAGGCATCACCCTCAGTAGAAAAAATATATATATATATATCGATAGGGTTAATAATATAAATCAAGAATAACATTACACAACTGTAAACTACACAATATCATCACGAATAGAAAACTATTAAGTAAACTATTAAGTCTCTCATCATCATCCATTTCACCCATTACCCACGCACAAGCCTAAGAGCTTAAGTGGGCAACACCCTCAGTAGAAAAAATATATATCGAAAGGGTTAATAATATAAATCAAGAATAACATTACACAACTTTAAACTACACAATACCATCACGAATAGAAAACTATTAAGTAAACTATTAATTCTCTCATCATCATCCATTTCACTCATTACCCACGTACAAGCCTAAGAGCTTATGTGGGCATCACCCTCAGTAGAAGAAAAAATATCAATAGGGTTAATAATATAAATCAAGAATAACATTACTCAACTCTAAACTACACAATATCATCACGAATAGAAAACTATTAAGTAAACTATTAAGTCCCTCATCATCATCCATTTCACTCATTACCCACGCACAAGCCTAAGAGCTTAAGTGGGCGTCACCCTCAGTAGAAAAAATAAATATCGATAGGGTTGATAATATAAATCAAGAATAACATTACACAACTTTAAACTACACAATACCATCACGAATAGCCTATATGTGAGTAGCCTATATTGGAATTTCCAAAAGTGAAAAATTAACTCGTCAACTGTAACGGAATATTGAAACAAATTTCATAAGAAAATCGTGCTTATTTGATCAATGTATAGCTCAACAGTACTGTAAATAGAAAACTTGACTTTCTTACCCACAACTGGTGCACTGCCGATTTGAACGGCGAATAATGCGATTAAACATGTGAAAACTGATACAATAATAAGAACTGAACACTTCATGTTGTGAGTTGAAAGTAGTAAACGAATCTTCGAATCTTGATACTAAGACTAAAACCCTTTTATATACTAGACTTAATAGCACTTAATAGCACTTCGCATTAGACAGTTTAAAACTTGAGTTCTCTTAAGCTTGATTGATTCTGATTGAGTATTGTTTAAGCTTTTTATATTGATTTGAATTCAATCTCAATAAAGAGGGAAGTACAAGGTACAGGAAAACACTATTACTGTTGATAATTTTCAGAACTATTATTGAAAATATATCATTGTTACTGAGACTTTTTGGAATCTCTCACAGATCAAATAATACATTAATTTCTTATTGACCTTTCACGTACAAGGGAATTCCATGAGTGTACCATAACCATCAAACTCACAAATCAAAATAATTCCATTCTCTACATGTTTGTCTAGAAAATGAGCAAATTGAGAGTTATTCCCTATTAGAGGATACACTATAGGGTCTATTATTATCCATTCGGGACTTGAAAATTATAAGGATTCATTATCAAACAATTAATATATTATTGTTGAAGAAATAGAAAATCTGTGGAATTGGACTTCAGGTTGAGGTTATCATTGGCTTTGTAAATGATCTTGATTAATTTTGAAATCGAAAATATTTTTCACAAGTTAATTTCCCCATTGGCATATTACGTATGAACGATAATAAATTTCAATGTAACTCATCAAAGTTACTAAGAAGAGAACTCCGTAGAATAAAGTGTTATGAAAGCTATAATAATGTCCATGGAAATCCCATGCTTAAAATTTGAACGCATACGGTAAATAATACAATGTTTATACTTTAGTATAGATGCATGATTTGAAACGTCTGTGTAATGTATGATGTAAGTTTCCATGCAGTCAATGCTGTATTTGAAGCAAATATTAAGGTGCGTTTACACGAAAGTTAATAACAAAATATTAATAACTTAATTCTTAATATTTGTTAAATCCTTAACTTAATTCTATTAGATTGAGCATAGCTTATCACACACATGATGAACATATATTAATAACAAAATATTAATTACTTAATACTTATAGATTCTATTAGATTGAGCATAACTTATCACGCTGGACAAAAATTACTTGGACTAAAACTACTGGACTGAAATTGCTAGACAAAAATTTGGAGAGGTGTAAGAATATTGAAGAATGACTAAAGTACAGTTTAGAATGGAAGAGATGAGACAAAGAAAGAGTTAGTGTAGAAAGAGTAGTGACTGAAGAGAAGAGAGCAAAGTAGGGGGTGCAAGAGTAAAAAGAGTAGGAAGGAGAAGAAGAAGAAGAAGAAGAAGAAGAAGAAAAAGGAGAGGAGAATGAAGGAGAATTGGAGTGAGGTGATGAAGAGGGGAACAGGAGGAAGAGAAGGATGATTGGTGGGAGTGAGATTTCTCAAGGTGTGTTGGTGTATTGGTGGTGGGGGTCGGGGCAGAGATTGCTGTAGTCAGATTTTTGGCTTCTGCTCAAAAATAGATCTGGAACAGCCGATGATAGTGGAAATCTATTCTTGTCGGCGAATATGATGGCGAAAGAGAAATGTGGAGGAAGAGGATGGAGTGGAGGAACCCAACTAAAAACGAAACACACTTTAAAATTTCTAAATCTCTTGTGGAAAACGGTGCTTTCACATTTTCCCATAATGTACATTAGTTTAAGAATTCATTAATGATTTCAGGAAGCTTCATCAAATTTAAATAAGAACACACACATATATTGTCAAATTCTACAGTTTTATATTCTACGATATATGGGTGTTTTTATTTCATTATGGAACGGTTCTACAACATCGACAGTGACTCAGTCGAAATATTCATCATATTTTTATAATAGATGAGTAATCCTGACTGGATCAAGCTTTAGTACGAGATGACTTTGGGGTGATATAAATGTTTTTCAACTCTTTACCTCTTCAACCATTGATTTTGTATGTGGCGAATAGTACTCCTGAACACGTTAAAGCTCATCAGATTTTTTTTACGTACGATAATTGTAAAATACGTTATTATTATACGTTTTATTCTGAAACTGTAAATTAACATTATTTCGAGAGAGGACTAGAGTTATGGATTTATGCTCTGATCAATTTTCCTCCCAGTCGTTTTTCCGGTTATCAATATTTTTCTTGATATTTTTTAACAAATATCTGATAAGAACATGACACAAAATATTAATAACTTAATCCTTAATATTGTTAAATCCTTAGCTTAATTCTATTAGATTGAGCATAGCTTATCACACACATGATGAACATATATTAATAACAAAATATTAATTACTTAATACTTATAGATTCTATTAGATTGAGCATAGCTTATCACACACATGATGAACATATATTAATAACAAAATATTAATTACTTAATACTTATAGATTCTATTAGATTGAGCATAGCTTATCACACACATGATGAACATATATTAATAACAAAATATTAATTACTTAATACTTATAGATTCTATTAGATTGAGCATAGCTTATCACACACATGATGAACATATATTAATAACAAAATATTAATTACTTAATACTTATAGATTCTATTAGATTGAGCATAACTTATCACGCTGGACAAAAATTACTTGGACTAAAACTACTGGACTGAAATTGCAGGACAAAAATTTGGAGAGGTGTAAGAATATTGAAGGATGACTAAAGTACAGTTTAGAATGGAAGAGATGAGACAAAGAAAGAGTTAGAAACTGAAGAGAAGAGAGCAAAGTAGGGGGTGCAAGAGTAAAAAGAGGAGGAAGGAGAAGGAGAAGAAGAAGAAGAAGAAGAAGAAGAAGAAGAAGAAGAAGAAGAAGAAGAAGAAAAAAAGAAGAAGAAAGAAGAAGAAGAAGAAGAAGAAGAGAAGAAGAAGAAGAAAAAGGAGAGGAGAAAGAAGGAGAATTGGAGTGAGGTGATGAAGAGGGGAACAGGAGGAAGAGAAGGATGATTGGTGGGAGTGAGATTTCTCAAGGTGTGTTGGTGTATTGGTGGTGGGGGTCGGGGCAGAGATTGCTGTAGTCAGATTTTTGGCTTCTGCTCAAAAATAGATCTGGAACAGCCGATGATAGTGGAAATCTATTCTTGTCGGCGAATATGATGGCGAAAGAGAAATGTGGAGGAAGAGGATGGAGTGGAGGAACCCAACTAAAAACGAAACACACTTTAAAATTTCTAAATCTCTTGTGGAAAACGGTGCTTTCACATTTTCCCATAATGTACATTAGTTTAAGAATTCATTAATGATTCCAGGAAGCTTCATCAAATTTAAATAGGAACACACACATATATTGTCAAGTTCTACAGTTTTATATTCTACGATATATGTGTGTTTTTATTTCATTATGGAACGGTTCTACAACATCGACAGTGACTCAGTCGAAATATTCATCAATTTTTTATAATAGATGAGTAATCCTGACTGAATCAAGCTTTAGTACGAGATGACTTTGGGGTGATATAAATGTTTTTCAACTCTTTACCTCTTCAACCATTGATTTTGTATGTGGCGAATAGTACTCCTGAACACGTTAAAGCTCATCAGGTTTTTTTTACGTACGATAATTGTAAAATACGTTATTATTATACGTTTTATTCTGAAACTGTAAATTAACATTATTTCGAGAGAGGACTAGAGTTATGGATTTATGCTGTGATCGATTTTCCTCCTAGCCGTTTTTCCTGTTATCAATATTTTTCTTGATATTTCTTAACAAATATCTAATAAGAACATGACACAAAAGAGGATAATTAACCTAATTTTGGATACAACTAGATTGTTCTTAAGCGTTTAATTAACAACATTCCATTTAATTTATTCATTTCTTCATATGCAAATACAATACAGGTAAAAACAACAGGCATTTGCCCAAAACTGCTTTAAAACCTTAATTTGGAATACACAGTCTAAAGGTTATGCTACTAACGTAACTTAAATGATAACTTAATTCGCACACAATCTTTAGTCCAAAAAAATGTTTATTTTTTTGCAGTTTTGGGCAAATGGCTGTTGTTTTTACCTGGATTGTATTTGCATATGAATAAATAAAATTAAATGTTGTTAAATAAAAGATTAAGAGCAATCTAGTTGTATCTACCACAAAATTTTGAATTTATCAGCTTGATCAATATTTCCAAATACGAATCCAAACAAAATTCTCGATCATCACAGCGCTAGTTTGTTATCAATCAAGGAATGAGTTGGGTGAAGAAGTGAAGGAAAATATCAGACTGTGACGAGCATTATCGGAATTAGTGGCGTGTTGCAGTCGCTGATACTGCAACTCAATTTCCTGACGTTGAATCCGGATATTTTCAGAAAGGTCCGGATTTGCGGATGGGGTGGATGACACAGTTATGTCTGGTGCGAATTAGGTGGGTGGAGGGATGAGAAGAAACCCACAGACAAAGGAGGGATGGCTGTGAATGGGATAGGAAATGAGGTGTAACAAAGAACGGAGAGAAACATAGCTGAGGATGAAATAGTGTGAGAAGGATAGCAATAGCGTGAGAGACGGTATGAGTATAGGCGTAGTTAGAAAAAATGAGAGATAGAAACAGAATTTAGAGAATAGGAATTGTGATAGAGAGAATAGTATAAATAAAGTAGGGATGAAGAGATAGGGTTGGAGAGAAATAGTAAAGATGAGATAATAGGGGATAGTCAGAGATAGATGATTAAGGGTGAGTATCAGAGTATATAGCTGGGATCTCAGTCCAATTTGACAAGGACATAGTGGAAATTAATGACGTTCCTAAGAGAGAACCAATGGATTGGTATTGGCAGAGACGTAGAACATTTCATTTCTGAATTACCTGTCTTTTACAAGACAAAATAGGTACTTGACATTCCTTTCATAATAAATTGGATTAAATAAAATAAATGAATGAGTAAATAAATGAATAGATGAATAAAATAAATAAAATAGATAAAATAAATATAATTTTATTGCCATTCAACTGATCATAGTTACCAAAGACCTTAAAGATGCATAGACTCACATGTATCTCTTTAAGGTCTTTGATAGTTACAGACAACGTATACCGTATATTTTAGGTTGTCAATATTTGAAATGATAGTAATAGCTTATTGGATTCTGATGCTTCCACAACACTGACCACAAAATATTATAGAAAATATCATTTATTATAAAATACATTACATAAATATATACATATATAATATAAAATATATTACATAAAATACATTAAAATATCTGACAGCTAGTCGTTTTTTCTAATAGCAAAAAGTGATCTAATAATAAGCAGTTCGTGATGGAAAACAACATTGAAGAAATATTATAGTATGATGAAGTAGAACCAGATACGAGTAATATAGATATACAATATCATACGGAACTTATAGATAAATAATAAATAGTACTATAGTGTGGTCCACGTTATAATGGCAGTGGATAAAGATAGGAGAATGGTAATGCCGATTCTCTGCATTAATAAATCATATTTCTACACTGTCAAAAACATAATAATTATTGGCATCGTTGTGAACCTAGAAAAGGATAGTACCACCGGCTTTGTCGAATGATAGACAAGGATAGCAAAACCAAAGTTGAACAAAAAATACTGTCATTATAACGTGGACCTCACTATATGTAGCCTACACTGAACCTAGTGCTATACGTTTTGTTTGTACGTGTCATTATATTGTACGTGTTGTTGTGTTATTATAGTGTTATAAACATGTATTAATTATAATAGTAATATTCTTTATAAATTTATTTAAAGTTCAAGTAACGTTCAACAGCAATTTTATCATTAGTTCATGTAATCTGTAATGATTAGTTGAATTCGCTCAGTTTTTTCTCCATTTTGAAACTCTGTTTAAGTTCTTCAAATTCAAAATAGCTTTAAATACTATTTATTCTCATAACAGTCTTCTTAGTATCCTAATGGCTTAATTTCCAAACCAAAAAATCGCTTTGTCACATATAAATTTGAAAAAAATAGTCTACTAAAAGGTTTTATATTGTTTTTATTGAAAATATAATGATTATACTAGAAACCATTTTCCTGAGACCTGTGGTCTGCAGAGCAACATCAACCAAGAACTGGATTTTGATGGAATAGAATACAGAAGAGCCTGAGCCTTCCAAAGATGTTGTATGATTGTGTAGCCTACTGAAGAAATAGGGCGTCCCAAGCAATCAATACAAAAATAATAACACGATTTTATGGTATTTTCCAGGTTAGTTTATTTATGGTTATTCGACTTTTTACGATTATAACTTTTTGAAAGCAAAGTGATTTTCGGTAGTGTAGCCTCTGCAAAGACATGCAGTGCAGACAGATGTTGAAGGAAGCAAGCGAAAATAAATCTGAAATTCGATTAATCGGCCGTGATCTAGTAGTTGGGTCATAAAATTTCAATAGTCGTTTTTCCAATGACTGGAAATATTTGGCCGGCAGCCAGTCGGCTGGGCAGTCGAGAGATTTCAAGTTTGGCCATGCGAATCCGTCTCTTAAAATGGAGCCGACAGTCAGTGAGTTGTCTGTCATTTTTTGCAGTTCCATTCTCAAATTTGTTTCATATTTCAATAGAAATTCAAGCCTAAGTGATGTAATAGAAACAATTATGTAAACACAGTCAATCTAAGAGGTGATTTAAAATTGTTTAAAGAATTAAAAATTAAAATTGTTTTAAGAATTAATTTGTTTAATTGAATTAAGTTTGATTTTGGTAATTCTTCAAAATTATATTTTTAACATGTGAATATTTCCTATTTTAAGTTATAATTATGTGAAATATTTCCTCTATGTTCAGTTTTGAAGCATCTAAATTCAAAAATCCACTTTGTGAAAATACTTGAGGACTGAAAATTTTGTGAATTGAAGAACTGCAAGACTTGAACTATTTCGGACTATATGTTATCTAAATTTGGGAGTGGAATAGCCCATGTTACCTTATTTTTTCTCTCCCTATAATTTTGATAATATACTTATTGTATAAATGGATAGAAAAAGAATATTCAAATAAAGAATGTTTCATTCGATAATTTAGAAATTCCGAGATTCATTAATTTATTATCTGTAAACTTATAGAGAATTCTTGAATTTCCAAGAATATTAGGTCTATAGATTAAGAGAAAAATAGTCAGATGAATGGTCTTGTAGGGGGATTCCAAAATAGGTTGTATTGTATTTCAAAATCGTGTATCATCTTATTTTGGGAAATAATTCTGCATTGGAAAAACACTTTTGTACAAAGCTAATACAATTTTTGAATTGGAAGATCTATTGCTAATAATTATTTCACCTTAATTCCATTTCTAAGTACAACTTTATGTAGTATTCACATCGCTGTACAAAGATATCAGGGATCCGGGTTGATTTTTCCCAATAATATATTTCATTATGTTAGAGCAACAGAGAACCATAGTGTTGCTCATTGCAAGAACAAAGACTATCCAAAACTCTGAAAACTCATTTTTCACCTTGATATCAGGGATCCGGGTGATTTTTCCCAGTGATTATTTCTTATGTTGGAGCAACAGAGAACCATAGTGTTGCTCATTGGAAGAACAAAGATTGTCCAAAACTCTGAAAACTCAATCTTCTCATCTTTCCATCTTTCACAGGATTCATAGGAATTGAATAGGAACTATACAAGAGGAGATTTTTCTAGTTTATTTTATTTTTTATTAGAAAATTGATCAAGAATTTTATTAATATGTTCTGAGTTCTATCTAAGAAAAGTCGTCAGATTAGTATAATATCTTACACAACCTCTTCAATATTTAATTACAATATTATCAGGGTGTATCAGGTCTATTTTGAAGTCGTTAGTGAGGGGGGGGGGAGGACTCTGACTTTACACTGGCCATCATCAATACAGAACTATACTCCTTCGAAAGACAATTTCCAGGTTGTCAATACCTTGATGAATCAAAATTTGATGTGTCTTTTCATAGGAGTTTATTCTTCCACTTCATTGTGCCGGTTGCACAAAAACCGGTTAGATTTTAACCGTGGTTAATTCCACGAGAACCAATCTTGGTTTTATTGGATTTATTGAAAAGACGGCTTCCCTGATTGGTTCTCGAGAAATTAATCACGGTTAAAATTTAACCGGCTTTAACCGGGCCATTGAGTTGTAATTTTTTGAAAATCCATCGTAAACTAGCATTGATAGTTGGATAGCCCATTGATAGCTAGTTTGCGTCATACTCGATTCCACTAGAAACAGTAAATCTCCAGGATACCGATTGGCCTTCTTTCACAGTTCTTTCCACTTACTGTTTGAAAAGATGGCGTAGAAGATGACTGTCGCCTTATTGCATAATATTGACAATTCTTATGCAGTTGTCGATCATTTCCAACTGTTTAAACAAAAGATTCCGATCTTTTTCAGCTGTAAAAGTTGACGTAACTGCCGGTCGGCTGCAAATTTAGTGGACAAACAAGGCAAGCATCGAAGTCACACATTTATCTCTGTCAGTGGTGCGTTAAGACTTCATTATTTGTGTGCAGAGCCGATAGGAGAGAATGATGATGTTGAATTCGACTCTTCTTTACAGAAATAGCGGGTTCATTCGAGTGCCCGAACTTGAACTGCATAGAGAGATCTTAATATGCTCCGAGTTCTTCATAGAAAAGTCGTCAGATTAATATAATTAGTATATATATTATTATTGAGAGCTCTTATTGGGCCACATTACTCTGAAATGATTTAGGGCTGGTTTCCGAGCTCGGGATTTAGCTAAGTTCTATACTTTAAACAGCCGGAGTCAGAAAATAGGCTTTCCGAACCGGGGCATAGTCGCAGTCTACGTTTGAATTAAATTTCGTGAAACTATTAAATTGAACACAAAAATAAAGAGAAAATAGTGTAAAGTTCCAAATTATAGAAATGAGAAAATAGAGATTACAATTAAATCGGGAAATTCAGAAACTTTAAATAGGGAACATGTCATAGAAACTGCGACTACGCCCCGTTTCGGAAAGCCAATTTTCTGACTCCAGCTGTTCAATGTCTAGAACTTAGCTAAATCCCGAGCTCGGAAACCGGCCCTAAATCATTTCAGAGTAATTTGTGTGGTGTGACGCTCTGTTAAAACATAAAATTCCAGGGAATGAGTTACGAGTTATAAATCATTCTCAAATAATATTTACAATAATTGCTTCCCTAATCATAAAATGATAGATTTCGCCATGCTCAAGTTCAATTTCTTCACGTTATCCTTCAGTTATTGTTGGTCTACAAATACTACCTCAAACAGAAAGTGTCCAAGAAACTAGAGAATTTGTTTTATAGGTTTCAAATTTGTTCATGAAATTTAGTTCACAATGTGCTTTATAGTATCCATCTTATGAGATTACATGCCGAATAAAGATTGTGATTTGAAATACATTCGTAAATACAATCTTCCCATTCTCACAGCTTTATACGTCTCAGTTTTTGATGTAGGTATATATTTCCAAAGATGAGTACTTAGTCCAAACTATCAAATCAATCACAAAAAAATAATACAGAATGGAATTAGATACTATTTAGTCAACATATAATTTAAAGACTTTAGTGATCCTTTCCAACTAATAATTTTGCAATTGCAGCGCTGCTTTGCAATTTACAAAAGGGTTGCATTTATGACGAGAGAGCATTAATGATATCGATTTATATTACCAGAGAAAACTGATAATAAGCTATCTTCTATCTATGATAGTACATCTCAAGGGATTGCTAAAAATGCACTATTACGATGTCTGTACTAAATCTGGATGTACTGTAACTGTATCGAGGCTCTACTGTATTACAGTGTCAGGATAACTTGGATATGGACTGAATCAAGTTGGATCCAATAACAGATTGATGGAAAATTTACAAAATTGTGCATTTTCCATTTCCAAGTGAGCCTATGAGAGAACTGTTGTTTCTTCAACAATTAGTTACTTCTGGGTTCTTGGGAAATAAAATGTTTCACAATTCACAATCCACTGCGACTAACTATCGATTGGAAATGAAGAAAGAAGTAGGAGAAAAATTTGGGAGAGGGGAGAGGCGTCAGTCGCTCTGTTTTGATGACACTCAGCAACAAACAGCTCGCCCTAACCTAGTTTTCTTTTGTTGCCGAAAAGACGAGAGATAAGAAACATTTGCATTATTCACATAAACCCTGTTTTCTCAATTCGTTGAATCAACTCTTTCATTTCGTTTTTATTTTTTCGCATCGAGCTTGTCCTGGAAAACAGTATGAGGACTTTTGGGACAAGTTTCAAGGCCCAAATACCTTCCCGAATCATTGAAATTGATATCCTTTTCTATGTCCCTACCAATCATGAAAAACTCGACGGAAACTTACTGTATCCTGTCACAGCGGTGGATGGAAACCCTTTTGACTTATTTGCTACAACAATAATGATTAGTTCAAAAACTGTTCCTGCCTTGACAATTTATCCAATACAATAATGAAATCCCACTTAAACGTTTATTTATTCTTATTCAATTACTCACAATTATTTATCCTGTTACTACTTTACTAAGCTGTTCTCCTTCTTTCATGAAAATAATTCAATCATTTTCCAAACAATCTCTCTATTGGCAGTATTATTCAACAACCATTTCCCTCGAAATAACATTATGAGAATGGCAATATTGTCATTTCAATGACAATATCCAATCAATTTTAGAACATGATGATAATGGTGATTGAATTCGAATGATAATTTGGTTCTAATTTTGTTTTTTTGTTTGTTTTAGCAACCTTCCTCCTTCAATATGCTTCTCCTGGAGTGGACCAATTTCCGTACTTTCTTCAAGCTTCCAGTCATCTGATCTCAATCAACTATTGACTCTGCACCAAACAAAGTTTAAGTATTAGATTCTTATTGTCTAAACTTCGTATTTATCGAATGAACAAACAAATTCACGAATCAACCATCAACATGTCACACAACGCTAGCTCCATTTTATACAATTCCATTCCTATGAAGAGCAAAGTAGAAGAGTGCTTATTATTCTGATTCTATTTTTATTATTGAGAGTGTGTTTCACAAAAAACTTTCACCATGGATAAAATGGTTTCAACGCTTTCTCTGGCCATTGATAGGGATAAGGCCAGGGAGGAGGCCAGAAAAGACAAAATGGACAATTTGAAGAGGGAAATTGAGATCATGGATCATACCATTCCTCTTCCAGAATTCTATCAAAAATATCAAACAAGCCCTGATAAGGGACTAAGTAGTTCACAAGCGAAACAAATATTACTGCGCGATGGTCCCAATGCGCTCACTCCTGAAAAGCAAACTCCAACGTGGGTCCTTCTCTGCAAACACATGTTCCAAGGCTTCTCCATACTGCTGTGGATTGGTGCATTTCTATGTTTCTTCGCCTATTTCATCCAATACAGTGCAGTGGGCGCTGAGGACGCTCCGGCCGATAACTTGTGGTTAGGTATTGTTTTAGCTGTAGTAGTAATCCTTACAGGACTATTTTCTTATTATCAGGAGGCAAAAAGCTCGAAAATTATGGACTCTTTCAAAACTATGGTACCCCAGTATGCGAATGTGATAAGGGACGGTCAAACTAAGACAATACTTTCTCAGGAACTGGTGAGGGGCGACGTAGTGCTTGTGAAATTTGGAGATCGTATTCCAGCTGATATCAGAATCATCGACAGTCAGGGCCTGAAAGTAGACAACTCATCCTTGACTGGTGAATCTGAACCACAGATAAGAACAACTGAATGCACAAACGAAATTGCTCTAGAAACAAGAAACTTGGCATTCTTCTCAACCAACGCTGTTGAAGGTACTGCTAGAGGTGTTGTGATCCTCACAGGAGACCTGACAGTCATGGGTAGAATAGCAGGTCTCACATCAGGACTGAAACAGGGAGAAACACCAATCGCCAAAGAAATTCACAACTTTATGCATATAATCTCAGCATGGGCCATCTTCCTAGGAGTTTCTTTCTTCATAATAGCATTTATTCTTGGCTATCACTGGTTAGATGCTGTGATATTCTTGATAGGTATAATTGTAGCCAATGTTCCAGAAGGTCTCCTAGCTACTGTTACTGTCTGTTTATCATTAACTGCCAAACGAATGGCTTCTAAAAACTGTGTAGTGAAACATCTGGAAGCTGTAGAAACGCTTGGATCAACATCAACAATTTGCTCTGATAAAACAGGAACTTTGACACAAAATCGTATGACTGTTACTCATCTTAGTTACAATCTGGGTGTGACAGAGGTTGATTACTTCAAGGATCCATCAGGCGTCGTTGACAGGGCAAGTGAGGGCTACAGGTTACTTTATAGAGCTGGATGTTTGTGCAATAGAGCTGAATTTCTACAAGGACAAGAAAATGTAGCAGTTTTGAAGAAGGAAGTTATGGGTGATGCTTCAGAGGCAGCTATCCTGAAATTTTGTCAACTCGCTGAAGGTGATGTGATGGCTTATCGACAAAAAAACAGAAAAGTTTGTGAGATTCCTTTCAATTCCACTGATAAGTTTCAGATGTCCATCCACGTCTTGCCCAACACTGGTAAACATTTGTTGGTTATGAAAGGTGCTCCAGAAAGAATACTGGAAAGGTGTGCTACAATCAAATTAGATGGACAAGAAGTGGCATTGAATGAAAAAATGAGACAAGAAATTGAGTTGATTTTGGAGCAATTGGGGAATTATGGTGAAAGAGTATTAGGATTCTGTGAGCTTCAACTAGGTGGTGACTATCCATTAGGCTACAAGTTTGTGACAGAGAAGCCCAATTTTCCAATGACAAACCTTTGTTTTCTAGGTTTGATGTCTATGATTGATCCTCCAAGACCTGCAGTCCCAGATGCAGTAGCTAAGTGCCGCACAGCAGGAATTAGAGTTATAATGGTAACAGGAGATCACCCAGTCACTGCCAAAGCTATCGCTAAATCTGTGGGTATCATTTCAGAAGGATCAGAGACCTTAGAAGATATTGCCAAACGGAGGATGGTTCCAGTCTCTTCCTTGGATCCACGAGAGTCGACAACAATAGTGATCCAAGGTTCAAAATTACGTGATATGAATAGTGATGAGTTGGAGAATATTTTAAGAACTCATAAGGAAATCGTGTTTGCCAGAACTTCTCCTACCCAGAAATTGAACATTGTAGAGGGTTGTCAAAAACTAGGTGCGATTGTAGCTGTCACTGGAGATGGAGTAAATGATTCACCAGCATTGAAAAAGGCTGACATAGGAATTGCTATGGGTATCACAGGTTCAGATGTTTCGAAACAAACAGCTGACATGATACTGCTCGATGACAACTTCGCTTCCATTGTGACAGGAGTAGAGGAGGGCAGGTTGATTTTTGACAACTTGAAAAAATCAATAGCTTACACTTTGGCATCCAATGTTCCTGAGATAACACCTTTCTTGATGTTTATTGTTAGTGGTATACCTCTACCACTGGGAGTGGTTGCAATTCTGTGCATAGATTTGGGAACTGATATGTGGCCGGCTATATCTCTCGCGTATGAGAAACCCGAATCAGATATCATGACACGACATCCAAGGAATCCACAAACTGACAAACTTGTGACAACTAAGTTGATATCTGTGGCTTATGGACAAATTGGTGTGATTGAAGCAGCTGCTGGATTCTTCTCCTACTTCGTTATAATGGCTCAAAGTGGGTGGAGACCATCCAGATTGTTCGGAATTCGAAAAGAATGGGACTCGAACAGCATCAATGATCTCGAGGACTCTTATGGTCAAGAATGGACATTCACAAATCGAAAAATACTGGAATACACATGTCATACCGCATTCTTCATAGCAATAGTCGTGGTGCAATGGGCCGATCTGATCATCTGCAAAACACGCTACAACTCGATCTTACATCAAGGCATGTCGAACTGGATCCTAAACTTTGGTATGGTGTTTGAAACTCTTTGCGCCTGCGCGGTATCATATGGACCTGGAATGCCAGAAGTATTGAAAACCTATCCAGTGAGACTAGAATGGTGGCTACCTGCCGTTCCATTTGCGATTCTCATATTTTTCTATGACGAGTTGAGAAAATTATGGATGAGACATCATGCTGGGGGTTTTATTGAGAGGGAAATGTACTATTGAACATTGAAAATAGTCCTCAATCATGCATCCCAGATTGTTCAAGCTTCAAAATGAGCCTGATAGTGATGAAAAGCCTAGTCATAAATTCGGATAGTAATCATTGAATCTCAATCACCAAAAACTATTGACTTTTCAAGCAGTAGCTATCAGAAATAATCAGTGCAATTATGAATGGAGTAGGCCTTATAGATTTTAGAATATTGTGAATAATCCAAAGAGATTTTGATCCCCAATAAATAAGTTCAAGGAACTAATTATTTGTTCACATATGTAAAGAAGAGATTCTGAATCCATGGACAATGAGAAATGAGAATTCATTGAACAATTCTTGTGCATTAATAATGTTGAAAATAAATTCTTGTAGATTATTCATTCAAAAACTTTGAGTCTGTGTTCAGGAAATAACTAATCGATAGGAAGATCATAAATGAATGTCAAATTGTTGTTGTTATTTGAATAGTGGAGATTATTGAATGAATCTAGCTCATGAAGTGTCATTTGCTTAAAAAGTGGTTCAGCAATTCAATGTAGATACAAATGATGCGATATTTTAAATCATGTGAAAAGGTATTTTAGAATAAAGTTGTTAATTGTTGGAGAATTGTCAAGTTCATGAAGTATCCTGTAATTCGATTCATCCCTATTTTCCAAATTAACTTATTCAAAGAGTGGATAGTACATTTATTTGATTAATTGATGATTTTATTCTTACTAGTCAGATGTGATAATTACAAAGTCCAATAATCATAAGGATAAGAATCATAGACATCACCATCATAGCTACAGAACTTTTACGGATTTCTCAAGAACTATGGTGAACCAGATTATTCAAAATTTTAGAAAATTTTTAATCAAAGACGTTACAAGTGTAACACATTTCTCAAATACTCATTAAGTTTTCTAAGGTTACATTATGGTTTCTACTTGATTTAGGCACTGATAAATTTTCCTAGTAACACTGGAGACGTATAATACAAGGCATTATCGATATTTTTTCTCCATGGTACTTATATCGAAATTCAGTGGGAGAACACATTCAATTTCCGAAATGAAATGTAAATATGGACTTGATAACTATCTAAAACCTATGAAAACCTAGTTATTTTTGTCTGGAATTGGTCCAAATTTTTAAATAATCCGAGACCTTGATAAATTTAGCTCAAATATTTTCAGGTTGTAGAGTAGCGTATTAGTGAATCGAAGCTTATTGGAATCCAGTGATTTTCTCACTAAATGATTTGATGTATTGATTCTCTAAAGCTGCGTTTACACCAAAGTTATTAACAAAATGTTTATTTCTTCGTCCATGAAGATTGTATTACATTGAACATAACTTATAACACACTCGATGAACATTTATTTATGTGTTTGACAAGTTCTGTTCAATCTAATAGGAATTATAAGGACGGAAAAATAAACATTTTGTTGATAACTTTGGTGTAAACACAGCTTAACTGTATTGATTCTCACCAGTATTTTTTATAACTAATATCATACTCGTACTACTCTATGGGCAATATGTCACTCATTGTTTTCAATATCATCAGCATTCCCGGACTTCCAAAAGCTAGAAATCACAGTTGTCTATCTAAATGTTGAATAGATTAATAGGAATTAGCTAATCACCGGATGATTACCATATGTCTAGAATTCTTTCAAATTTTTTACAAGAAGATGATACGAATTTTAACAAAAAACTCATTTTGCCGGTATTTTTTAGCACCTTGAGAGAGAATCAGTAATACAATTTGCTCTGTCTTACTGAAAATACGATAATCAGTTTAACATAAAAATAACAGTGTCAACTTTACGAAAATACTGCTTATAAACGATTCTATACAACGGGAATTAATACTGATTGAATACCTAGCTAGGGCTACATTTACCAATAGGCCAAGGTAATTCCAGCTAAAACTTGTATTGAATTAAAAATATTCCAGTTCAGTCATTTTTATAAATAAATAACCCTTCTACTGCATTCTTATCGTTGAACACACTACTCAGGTCAAGAGTATGAAATTGATAATGAAATGGCATAATGGTTTGGTTTACGCCACCAGAACTAAGAAACTGTCTGATTGGTCGATGAGTTGATTGGTCGCCATTTCACTTTCACAACTCCCTACCAATAGGAAGCAAGCAGCTTGAGAACGTCACATGCAAGTCATTGTCCAATGAGACTCCTCGCTGCATTTGGAGCGAGGCTTATGTTGGCTAGCCACTCCCATATTCATGAGTTCGTTCTGCCATAGAGAAAAGATTAGCGTGATTAATTTGTCTCTGGTTCTGCCTTTCACCGTTAGAATTACAATTTTCCAATATACTCGAAGTAAAGAAACCAGCATTTTTCTTCTAAAAAATCACAATAATTGAGAAGTTGAATCATGTTAATGTGTACAATCAATTAACATAATAGACATGGTATAGTTTCTCAATATCCATATGATTTTTCTAGGAGAATGACTTGGACTAGAATCCGGGCAAAAAAGCATTACATCTAGGGGCGCCAAATGGCTGAAAAATCAATTCATAAATGACATAAGAAGAAGATATTCATGAATCTCTGAGAAATTCCTGTTTTGAACTTGTCTAAGAATAACTGTGACTAGAATCCGGGCAGGAAAGCATTACATCTAGGGGCGCCAAATGGCTGAAAATTCAGCCATCTTAGGAATTGTTCTCAACAAATCTTAGGAATTGTTCTCAATCTCGGTTCTAATAATTTATATTGAAGATTACCTCCAAAAAATTTGAATCCATTTTCAATTGGAACTGAAATGCGAAAATGAATTATTATTTTCATTTTGATTAGCCATAACAGACACTGGAGAACACATTGAAGATGGTACCTTGGAAAAAGGATGATTGAAAGGAGAGATTCAAGAAGAGGAGACAGTCAATCCTTCTCTCATCGAATTCTATTCTCTATTCCCAGGTTTGACTATTATTTTCTTTCCCCAGCATTTGATCTCGTGTTTTTCCCCAGCATTTTGATCTCGTGTTTTTCCAAAGTTTTTCTCCAGATTGCTTCAGGGTTTCTATGCAATCTCGAATTTGTTTCAAGATCACCAATCACATTTTCTACCTCTATAGATTAGCTTTTGTACCATACCATAATCATACAGTGATAAATGTTTACTTTGTAACCATTCTACTTGGTAAGATTTATCGTTATAGGAGAACAAAACCACCTATCACTAGCTATTCTCCGTGGATGAGTACAAGAGTCATATTTATTTTCCGAGTGATTTTATACAATAATTATTCAACACGAAGATCTGTAGAGTCTCTCCAGAACTCTTCTATGTTCTCCAACTCTTATTCCGCGTTCAGTAAAATAAACCTTCCTTTGAACTTCATAGTATTTTTAATAAGTTACCGGAATCATTCATCTATTGAATCATGCACTACTAACCACAAATAGAAAAGAAGGTCATTGATCGGAATATTCATCTTCATTATTTTTTTAAAAATAGTATTTTTTAAAGTGGTTATTTTTATAGTAGTGATTATTAAATTCAGTGTATTTCGAGGCTCCATAGTATGACCAAGTGTTTTCAGAACAAACATCGTGATCTATGGAGATTTCTTCAATCTCATAGTTTAGAGAGTTTTCCAGACCTTTTTAGAATTTTTTGGAGCTCTTCAGTGATTTTTTTTGGAACTTCTTAGCTCCTCAGAGCCAACATCTTCCAAGATTTTGAAGAGAGCTCCTCCAACTCAGAGATCAATCAGTTCAGCCATCAAGCGCCGTCTACCTTCGTCTTCACGCGGAACCAAGAGTCATCCTGGACTGGAGAGTGAGAGAGAGAAAGAGAGCCCGATGGAGAGAGAGAGCCGCCTATAAATGAAAGTCTGAAGGTCACCGCTCTCCAGTCTTCAACAGTCATGTGGTTCAACAACAACAGTCCGACAACAACAACAGCAGTTCTACTGCTGTTTGTGATTGGTGAGTTTTTGAAATATTAAAATACCCTACTTAACAAGTGTTGTACAATAGTTAACAGATAACATAGTAACGTTTTGTTTTTGTACTACGTGAGTCTAACCGGGTTCTTTATTCTTTATTGATTTATACAATAAGTACATCATCAAAAATGATAGGGAGAGAAAAAATAAGGGTTTTTAGCAATAAGAATTAATCGAACCGCCAGAGAAGAGAAGATGAATTCGGCACAGAAAAAATATATAATATAAATGAGATTTAATTTTTTTAAATTCACCAACACTAACAATATTCTCTATCAAAGAATGTAGCCTACTGGATTGGCAATTGAATTTGAGGAAGTGAATCCTTTCTTATTTGTTTGTTATTAATACACCTGAATCCAAAAAAGCATGAGCGTGATAAACAATGATAATCATAATAGATTCGTTTTCTCATAAGCTGGGAAAATTAGGGAATTGATCTATGATAAATTCTAATCGTAGGCCTATCTTGATTTTGGTTCCTCTACAGAAAACTTCACAAACCGTTATAAATTGTTCAATAAATTAATGTTCCAATGATCTGTTTTCTATGCGTACTTAGTATTACGACAGTATTTGAGAAAGATCAAGGTTCAATTCAAACGCTGTGAGTTGTAAGGCATACAAAAAATAGAATGTGTTTGGAATATATATTTAAAATATTGAGGCAATGTTCTCCATGAACGTGACTACCATTCATCTCCAATACATTTTGCTTAGGAATACAATATTTCGATAGGATCTCATTCTGTAAGTGGTATATATTTTCTACAATATCAGATGAGGTTGCTAATAGTTGTTGAGCCTGTGAAACCAAAAAGATTTAATGTTGAAATTTGGAGATGATAACAATAGTACCAGACAACATTTATGGTTGTCTAGCATCCTGAGAGACTTCTTCACATAAGCCGCAGACGACCCGAGGATAATCAAATAATCATAAAATAGTGTTAAGTCTTTCTAATCTACATATTAGATTAATGAAGATTATTAAGTTTTGGGAATGGAATAGATTTGGGCCAAGCCTGTTGTTCCTTCCTAATCATATTTATATGATTTGTGATTCTGTCCACGAATAAATGAATAAATAAATAAATATTGTCAACTATTGTTCGAGGACTATTTGTAGCTTTCGAGCTAGAAATAGTGTAGACACTAGGTATCGTTAAAACTGGACTAAGGAAATATATTGACCGATAGTTGATTGGGAAATTGGATAATAATTCAGAATGAACTGAATTGAGCTGCAACATAATGACATTTCAATATTATTGTGATAACTTGAATTATAATGACATTCCAATATTATTGTGATAACTTGAATCATAATGACATTCCATTATTATGTGATATCTTGAATCATAACACATGCAACACCGTACAATTTGAAAATACTTGGAAGTGAGCGGATATTTTATTGGACACGACTTCAAGTTCTGGAATTTGTTGGCAGTTTCAACTTTCTCTTTCGTTGAAGGCGTTCTTTGACCAAATACTCGGCGCACTTTTCAAAATGTCTTGACTGTCGATATCACAAAGCCTTGCCAGATACTATTTTTGTCCACTTCTGAGTGATTTCCCTTGGGAATTCCCTATAAGTTGAATAATAGCAACTGGAACAAGCAACTTTGTTACAGTTGTGTTGAATCAGCTTCATATAAAATTTGGCTTTTCTCGATAGTCAGCTACACTTATCATTATTCAATAACTGTATAATCATTCCCCTTATTTTTATTAATATCACTAATAGAATCGATAAATTTATCAAGATTTATCGTATTACCAACATGTTAACAATCCATTCACAGTACTTAATATAGCATTTCGTTATGGATCGAGTGATTCGAACAATAATACATGACGTGATAATCATCATTGGAGGAAACAAAATACAGTTTTCCTCAACAGCTATTAGACCTGTTGGGTTTTTTATTATTATTTTAGACATCTTGGACTATCTTAGACAATTATCATCTTAAATAGATACAAGAATTACAGTTATGAAATATATTCGATGCAAGAATCTTAAAACTTATCCTTTATCAATCACTTAGTAACAATAAATAATATTTAAATACATCCGATATGAATATCTATGTTCACTATTCAAATCATTCTCAAATTCTGCAAATTTCAATAATACATGATGTGATAATCATCAGTGGAGGAAACAATATTCAGTTTTCCTCAACAGCTATTGGACCTGTTGGGTTTTTTATTATTATTTTAGACATCTTGGACTATCTTAGACAATTATTATCTTAAATGGATACAAGAATTACAGTTATGAAATATATTCGATGCAAGAATCTTAAAACTTATCCTTTATCAATCACTTAGTAAAAATAAATAATATTAAAATAATCCGATATGAATGTCTATGTTCACTATTCAAATCATTCTCAAATTCTGCAAATTTCTTCATTATGAAATAATTTCTATCTGAAGTGTTCACTTAGGTGTTTTTTCAGAAGTGTTACTATCTTTGAATGCGTTCTATTCATTTTTCATTATAATATTGGATTTATACAGTATCCTGGGATACATCAGTGTGTAGCCAGTGTTCTTCAATGACAGAGTACTTTAATGATAGAGTACTTACTATCTAAGAACATGATCGTCTTTGAAATCTCTGAATCACCATCATTATCAGTTTTCTAAGATCCAAGATTATTACTATCACTCCCATCGAGCGAAAGTATCTTCAAAGTTTCTATAAACTGGCCAGTCGAGTTATAAAAGTTACAATAACTGGTTTTCAAGATAGGAGGTTGATCACGTCAATTATCATTCATTTTGATGATGCTTTATGTTCAAATACATTTTGAAGTGTGGTGGGAATTTATTACGAGATGAACCCATCAAAGTATGGCATTAGTATCACAGTTGCATCAATTAAGTCTTCTAGCCAATTTGAATTGGGCTATCAAGAAACTGAGTTCTAGCAACAAGAATCGTGATGAATCTAGAATAAAAACAATCGTTTCACAGAGTTGATGATGAAAATGAAAAGATATGAATGACAGGATTCAAAGCAATGGTAGAAATGGGCAAATGATAGCATTTTTCACTCGACAGATTCTACAATTTTTCTCTGGAATTTTCATCTACTATTTTATTTATTACAATCCTATTTTAATCTTCTACTGTCCCATCAAGAATACTTCGAATATTCTTTCTAAAGAATGGACATTGATATGTCCAAAGCTCCGCCGGTTTATGTAAATGCATAACAATATTATCTATTTTATCTATAGTTATTACAAATTGTTTTTTTCATATTATATACAGCTCAATAATTATTTTCTTAATTTATATTTTGTAAATTCATCCATAATTTTGCTGTATTGTGAGCTATTGTATATAAGTGTATAAGCCAGTATATATATTTTAATCTACATAAATAAAGTACTCAACCAATAAATCAATCAAAACTGTTAAATTAGTTTAATAAAAACATTTTCCATAAACACTCCTATCTCAATGAACTATTCAAGCGCTCAACTAATCTTTCAGTTGAAACTGAAACTATTCAATAGCTCTATTTTTCTACTGTAGTATGTCTCCAATGATACTCATCAAATATTTATTTTGTATCCCGAAACATATTAAACAGACGAATCATCGGATAGCAAGAGACTCTGGCCACAGACCTTGACATTTGCCGGACTGCCACACCCTCTTTAAAAGCAGCATTGCACCGTAAAACTGGTTATTGGGCTAATTAAAACTCTACTGTTTTATATGAAGAATCAACTTGATCCACTATCCTTTGCTCAATCTCTCCATCCTTGAAGAATCAACTCGATCCACTATCCTTTGCTCAATCTCTCCATCCTTCCATCCTTTTCACGAGCTCTGTAAAGAAGGAAAAATTGCACGACAACTGGAAACAGTCTTTGTTGGATTTCTTCATAATTATAATTGTTATTCAATTAATTTGTCACAGACGTGAATTAATTCCTCTACGAATACATTGTCGATAAAATCGTTATACTATTATATTTTTGTAGAGTTTTTCTTAAAATGAGACTTCAAGAATGGAGCACTTGATCATGAATGTAAAGCTTTTCTGAAAACTGATATAAATGAACCTGTTTTCATCTACACAAGCTGTGAATTCATAGTTCATTACCGATATTTGAAGTTCATTAACATGATCTTGTACTTACAGATTGACCTTGAACGCTTGAATTCTGATTTCTTGAAATTTGAAAGAGCATTCTATCATTCATTCAATACCTCTAAGAAGCCCATATTCACTGAGAACTGGATTGAATCAACGATAGCACTTCTATTGACGTATTGAAATTTCATGGGTTCTCTGTAATATATTTTTCACTTTATAAATAAATTATCAATAATGAAGAAACCTGATATAAATTATTAATATTTGGTCCTGTACCAAATAAAACTGCAGAGTTTGACAATATTTGTGTGTTTTTATTTCATGATCAATATTTGAGGATTAGAAGGGGAATGAGAAAAAATTCAACTTCTACAAATCTATCAGTAGCATCAGAATAGAAATATCTGGATGAGCGTTTCAATAAGTCCCAATAGAAATTTATAGTTGTTATACAAATCCACATCTTGACTAAACAGTTTCAACCAACTATTCATGGTAATATAGAATTACTGTTGTAGTGACAACTATTAATAATGCGGTGGAATGGTACTCAAATATTTATAGAGCTATAAAATAAGTTTATTTGTCTACTACAAAGAACAATGGATTGAAATGAGCTACATAACTTGCCATAACCAGTTTTGAAGACATTTATAATGATGATACTTATTTGACTCGAAGTAGGCTACCTAACAACTTCAAACTAGAGACAGAAATGCATACATATCACTTCATGGTTACAATTAACACACTGAAGTTGGTTCTGTTCAAAATTTCAAAAGCAACTACTGTTAGGACCAACGACTGTTGATGAGAGCTTTTGAAATATATTATACGACCAGATCATTTTCAACAGTCTAGGTTTTCCCGGCGAGTACAATATTCGGACAATGTACGGCCAATGAGAAGCTAGTTGCAAAATTTTATTGCCCAATAATGCTACCGTATGTTAAACAGGCCGTTTGCCAAAGCATCTATTCACCAGCAAGTAGCGAGGAGAAAGGTTAAAGCGTTTGCTGTTGAGAAAGAAAAGAGTGAGGAAGAATGAGTAGAAGAGGAAAAAAAAACATGAGTGAAGGAAGAAGAATGAGTGAGAAGGAGGAAGAATGAGTGAGTAGAAGTAGAAGAATATGAAAGAGAAACATGTAGAGGGCGCATTGTACTATGATTTGATTTCCGCAACCGTTTGTTACGTCAGATCATGTACACACGAAATAATTGGAGTAGTTTTGCAAATCATACAAACACGAAATTGGAATGACTGTATGTGTATCTAGTACCAATACCAATAGACTAATGCGATAGTGAAGGTTTGTAGGCTATTACCTTATTATAACATACGTTAAAGCTTGAAATTAGGCTATATAAGAAGAATGCTATATATTTTCAGAAGAAAAAGGCTACATCAGGCTATCAGAAGAATGAGTTGATGCTGGATTGGTACTTATTTTCACGATGGACGTTGCTACATGGAGCCTAATCAATTGTACGATGAAATTAAATGAGATTAAGATATTAAAAGGATTGATATCTGGAGACGTGGTTGATTTATCAGAGAATGGTACAGGAAAGCTTGAAATAATTTCTATAGCCTACTAATCGATTATTATTTAATTCACAGAAAATAAATCCATTGTGCTTGTAAATTGTTCTATAGACATTTCCAGTATATTGGAACGACATAAAACACCAATGATTCACCCCCATAAAAAAAACGAATTCTAGTATACCAAGTTCAAGCTGAGTGGGCATTCCTGATAATAACTAAAACAATTTCGATTGAAAAATTTTGTATCAACCTTGAATTTCAAAGAAAAGTATTGAATAATTTATATTCCATTGTGTATTATTATCACTTTTAATGATGATATAATGGTAACAGAATTTATCATTTGAAAATAAAATATCCTATTCGTCTTACCAAGACTTTCTACGGACTTGTTTATCCCATGAATATTTACGAATTGATAAATTATTTTCAATTATATTTGTAATCCTAATTGATCTGTCAAGTCATTGGCATGAAGTGTATCCAAGCATGCATGTTTCTGTCTCAAAGATTCGAGTTAGTTTCAGTGGTTTCTTCCCCAATAGTTGAATGCGTGACCCTAATCTGTGTACTGTGCTCTCTGCTCTCTGTTCGTTTTCCACATTCCCGAAATAAGCTACCGGCATCTTTCCAAGTTGTTGTCAGTCGCTTGGCGAAAAGAAGATGGAGAAGGAGAAGGAGGAGTAGGAGAAGAAGAAGAAGAAGAAGAGAAGAAGAAGAAGAAGAAGAAGAAGAAGAAGAAGAAGAAGAAGAAGAAGAGGAAGAAGAAGAAGGAGGAGTAGGAGTAGAAGAAGCTGATGATGAAGAAGAAATGTTAGAATGTCTTTCCAAGATTGTGGAAAAATAAAACGTTCAATAGGTCACTGTTGTTACATTACTAGGCTACTCAGCTTGGCATTCGAAGACAAACAGAAATAAATACATTATTTCAAACTCCGACCACCCTGCAGTGGAATATGAATAGTCTAATATGAGTCTGTAAGTATAATTGTAGAATCACGTTATAACTTCGGAATTTTATTCTTGTAGGCCCTCAATGTTTACATAAACCACAGTAACCAAAATGTAGATGACATTATACAATCACATTACCCAGAATCCTACAATATTATTGAGAACTATTTGAAATGCAGATATCGAGAGAATTATTCCATATTCACATTCAGCACTGGAAGTTCTGTATTCCTTTCAAGTTTTATTTCGATAGAGAAAGATTTCGAATTTTTTAAAGGAAAAAACACATCATCATTTTTGGAATCCATCGTGATAAAAAAGTGAATACGTTGTTGGTCCTTTGTTGTATGATAGTATCCAATGTACCTAGAATACAGGTACAATGTATTCTATGTACATTGGACTTATCTATATGATTCACTTCACTGTTTTTGAAATTCAAGTAGTGAGTGACCTATTTGACTTTTTATCGTTGAAATCAAATTTCTTATTATAATTATAATCAAGCTTGTTTGTTGTGCAAGCTACATGGTGCGCCTTCCATGAATCGGTTACCAAGCACGTAATTTTAAACATTGCGTTTCTTTGGAGTGAATCACGCCCAAGTCTTAATATTTATTAAGTTAGGCTCTCTTATGATTAATAACACTTAAAACTGATGTTAATTGGTTCAGAAGTGATTAGACGTTTGTGAATGAGTGACGAATTGTTTATATCGTTCTCAAATTCAATAGATGATTCCTTTATCCTGTTGTTACATAACCAAAAACCAATGACTTCACGGAATGATAGTTATAAATGAAAAATTGGATACAAGCGAATCCAAAAATAGACTCTTCAGCTTTCTCTCGTCCAATTAAAGATTATGTGAACGGAGCCAAATTAGTAGTCATCTGAACAAACAGTTGAATGAACAACTTCACTAGTGGACTACAATAGAACTTTTGTGGCTAATTTGCACTCACTAAAACTACTATTCTTTGAAGCACAATGGAGACAACATTTTCAGAAAAAAAATCTTTTCATTCATAGTTTTTAGTCATCTTCTACGTTTGTATTCGTTACTCAGAGACAGACAAAAAATGTTTTTGGTTTCATTGATATCATTCAATTTTCCTTAGATCAGAAAGATTTTTGGTATTGCTATTTTTTTATTCTCAACTAGCATAGCTTCTACTAGATGAGTCTTCATACCTCAAATTCTATAAAGCACAAAGTAAAATAATATTAACGTGTGTAGATAGGATAGCTGTAGTATTATTATATTGCAATGTTAACACACAAGGAATCTTATGTTGGCAGTGCCAAGTATTACAGTGATTATTGAATTTTCTGCCCAAAACTAGTGGACTGTATAAATGAATGAAGATAGAGAAAATGATTGGTAGGCTAATTATTAGAATAGATGGGCAGGAAAAATCAATATAATAAATATTATAAATTATAGAAATGAGGAAAAATGCGAAGTGAGATTTAACAGTGATGCTATTGATGCACTTGAGTTATTCATAGAAAGTTATCAGGCAATGTTATTCATATTGTATTGTAAAAATATGTATTTGTCATTTTTGGCAATAAATTAAATTCAACATTGATATAAATCATAGCTTATATTACACATCTCTCTGTTCGATAAGTTTATGCTTATACATTATACTTTCTAAAGTCGTAGATCATAAAAATCAACTGTACAACAATTTCATTCAGAATAACTCAATATCAAATAGATGTGGCATAAACCAAGAATGAAATTCAATTATTATAAAAATACTCATATGACTGATAGTTAATGAGTTTGTAATTGTATTTTTTGGTTGTGAATTATTAATTATGAAATACTTGAACATTTCACAAGAATATAAACATCTCTAGGTATGGTGAGAGAATAGAGCAGACATTATAACGGTTGTGGTGATTATTCTTACGTCCATTAGGAGTCTGATGAAATAATTTCTCGCTCAAGGAGAACATGATTTCGATGGCCGTTATTCAGCTGCAATATCATATTATAAATATACAGCAATTTTACTGAACAATAACCCTCAGACAGAATTGAAGTGACTGTTCCGCCAGACCAAGGCCTGCCTTCCAATCCAATCAGGAAGCAGATCACTTCCTTGTAATAAGCACTGTTTTTTGATACTTTTTGGAACTTATAGAGTTTTTATCAACTGGTCTGTGATATTTGGTTGAGAGTTATTTTTACATTATGAAACGGAAATCCTGATTAAATGCTGTAAATCACCCCGAAGACTTCTGGGATTTAATTAGGATTTTTGTTTAATAATAATTATTCATTGATTTACTAGCATTTGAACAAATGCAATTGCTCATTTATCTCCATCTGTAGGTATTTTTCCCTGATAGCTCTGTTCTAACACTTCTCAGTCTCCTTCTGCTTTTCTCCCAAATTTGAATTTTTCATTTCAAATTTATTCAAGATCACTCCATTTTTTCCCACTGCTCTTTAGTTCAAACTTCTATTTAAAATATTTATTTTGATTCTTTCACCTGTTATTCCAATATTTCCGTCCACTCCTTCCCCTCCATTACCATTCAATTACATCTTCTTTCTCTTCCTCTCTCATCCTACACATCCTTTCATCAATTTCCCTTCCTCTTCTCCTATACTTTCACCTTTCTCTCGCCTCCTTCTCCTCTCTCTCCACAGTCCACTCTCCCTCTTTCTCGACATTCCACTCTCTCTCTCTTTATCCACATTCCACTCTCCCTCTTTCTCCACTGACTCCCCATTCTCATTGCATATCTTCTTCTCCCTCTCATACCACTTCTTCTCTCCTGTTACTACATTCTCCTCTTCTTTCTCTCTCACCTAAATCGTGAGAGACACCTTGAGAACTTTTATTCAAAAATGTTTCATCTAGTTATCATTTTTATAAAATAAATTCACTTCTCAACTTCATACATCGATATACAGAGTGAGTCATTTGTATGGGAACCCTTCAATAAGTTGGAGACTGTTGTAGATATAATACTGTAACTTTCAGGATAAGTTATTGGTCGAATTGATGTACAACTGAATTTCAACCTCTCATGAAGGGGTGACTTAGGGGTTGTAACTCATATATTTTAAATGTGATAAAGTTTTAGTTTTTACTTGAAAATTTAATCAGCTGCCATTTTGGATACAAGTATCATAGAACATTTTTATTGATGTTATCATTCTTGATTTGAAAATGCCTTAAAAATGATTTACCACACAATGAGTGTTTACATTAAAAATATTTGAGTTACAACCCCTCATTTTTTAAAAAACTAAAACTTCAATCAACCGCTATTTTGGATAAGAGCATTGTAGAACATTTTTATTGATGCCATCTTTCTTGTTTCAAGAAGGCCTTTATAATAATCTACCACACAATAGGTGTTTATATTAAAAATATTTGAGTTACAACCCCTCATTTTTTAAAAAACTAAAACTTCAATCAACCGCCATTTTGGATAAGAGCATCGTAGAACATTTTTATTGATGCCATCTTTCTTGTTTCAAGAAGGCCTTTAAAATAATCTACCACACAATAGGTGTTTACATTAAAAATATTTGAGTTACAACCCCTCATTTTTTAAAAAACTAAAACTTCAATCAACCGCCATTTTGGATAAGAGCATCGTAGAACATTTTTATTGATGCCATCTTTCTTGTTTCAAGAAGGCCTTTAAAATAATCTACCACACAATAGATGTTAACATTAAAAATATTCGAGTTACATCCTCTTATGAGGGTTTGAAATTCAGTTGTACATCAAAAGGTGGAGTATTCGACAAAAAAAAGGAAATTCGTATGGTTTTTGTTAGTGGGGAGTCCCTTGCGGGAAGGTCCCACCGCCTGAATATATAATTCAAGCCGTCAATGGGCCTTACGACTGTCATACGAATTCGACCAATAATTTATCCTGAAAGTTACAGTATTATATCTACTACAGTCTTCAACTTATTGAAGGGTTCCCATACATATCACTCACTCTGTATATGGAAAACTATTGCTATAGACCGGTGACAAGAGTATGTTTGTCCTATCATGCTTGAGGGATGACAAGGTCATCGCCACGAAGCAGAGAGGTGTCTAATGTCGTCTGTCCGTTCTGCTAATTTGTACTCCATGTTTGTTTCCGTTATCGATTCCCAACACCATCAATTTGAGTGAGAGGCGATGAGCTACTTACAAGAGGAGAAAGAGAAGATAACAAAGGGTGAAGTGGAGAAAGACAGAGAACAAGATATATGAAGGAAATATTCATGGTACAATAATGAAGATGAGAGAGAAAATGAATGATAAAAATAAGAATATTAAGTTTGTTCTCTGGTCCAGCAAAATTATTTTTTTAATATGTGATAATAATGTGAAATATTTCTTT
>NC_052510.1:52470044-52567544 GCF_014356525.2 Nilaparvata lugens | reverse complement strand
ATACATTTTTTCACAATTATTCGTTCGGATAGTAAACAACAGTCAATATAGATGACGAGAATGAAGAGGAGAGATTGTTTACCTCTCTATTTTTTTTAAAGTATGCATGAAACTAAATATGAAATTTATTCTATTATTAGTGATACTGTAGTTAAATAGTATGCATTAGACAGGAAGTAAGAAGAGAAAGATTTCACTTAGTTCAAATTTGATTTGTCCAATATACAAACTACTCATTAATCTGCATTAAGCTTGATTTATAGTTTTCAAAGAACGTTAATTAAAACTCAAAATATTTATTCATCTGCATTGACCTAGACTTATAGTTTTCAAAAAAACGTTAATGAAAACTCTACTTGAATATAATATACTGATAAATCAAGCCATAATACGGTACTGGAGTGGTAGTGGTCTATCACTCCAAGCAGTATTTCTTGAATGTTATTCTAATTTGGTGGTGGAACTGCGAAACTGCTACAGCAATACAAAACATTTATGATTTTCTATACATACAATCCAGGATTTTATTCTATGGAGGAATATGAAAAGTTTTTAATGCATGAATTGTGTGATTTGTTTATATTTTATAACCTGAATATGTTTGATTAAATTTTCAATAATCGAAACAACTTGAATGAAATTTGGAGATAATATACAGAGTGTGCATATAAATGAATATCGGAGTTTCAACTCATTATATAATATTTGTTACATTGAACCTACAGATATGAATATATTATCAACACATGAAAGAGCAACTCAAACTGTTTTATCACGAAACATTATAAAGGTTCAATTTGAGTACCATTTGTCACATGACACACACAACATGTTTATAGCCGAATCCTTTCCAAATATTGATAAGTGTGTCTTCAGTAATAAATTCGTTTCAGCGAAGTCAGTTGGAAGCGGAGATACGTACACACACGATCCTTGAACCGTCTATAAGCCACAAAGGTGAAAAATATTGCATAGCGTTCAGGTCAGGAGTACGAGGAGGCCATTCATAGACCCCATTGAGTCCCTCAAGATGGGGAGAGTATTGAATACGAAAGTCAGTGATTTTCATTACGTCACTTTTCATCAATTTCCATTAACAAAGTTCGGTCTGGATGGAAATTCATGGAAAGTGCCGCAATGGAAAGCTCTTACCACCAGTAACTTGTCTACTTTCCCGGTCTATAAGCAGGTTTACAGCCAGCAAATTCAACCAATGCAAGCGGATTGTGGCGAAACTATCGCCACACTCATTCACTGTTCGAAAAAAACTGTTCGAGTTGCTTTTTCACTTGGTGTATCATTTTCAACTGCAAGTTTAATGTTGCAAATCTTTCAAAGTTAAATCCCTGATATTTATTTGTAAACATCATATAAAATAGGAGAAATTGTTATTAAAGAACTATTTAATGTTGCAAATCTTTCAAAGTTAAATCCCATAGTTTCTCTATGCTTGTACCTAGGACAAAGTAGAATATAATAATAAACAGTACAACAAACTAATTTCCGGGTGATTTGTGTCTCAACTTCAATACAAAAACAATTTTAATACAATTCAGGCACAATGCTTCAATACAGGCACAACTTTTTATCGGAGAATGCCACATATATTATTAGCCTTTCCTTTGAAAGTCTCCTCAACTTGAAAAACCTACAGCCTGCAAGTGCCTTAAAAGAAGTGGGTCACTGAATAATTCATCAAAGACTGTACTCCATCAAGTCCAGAATACCTACATAATCCAGGATTTTATTTATTTTTAATGGACGACAATTCGTTGGAGTTCAATGACCTCTTGCGACTTGTAGACCACAAACAAGGGCTGATGTTGATGTGGCTAATAGTGCTTTTGATGAAATAATGCTGATTTCAGCTGGATTTCGCTGGCAGCCCTACATCTGGACACGCACTATGCGTGAGACTATCGCCGATATCTGAACAAGTGCGTCACGCAATAGCTTGTCTCAATACTTGGCTCTCTCACGCACTTCTCGACTTACGGCGAAGTTTCTATCTTCTTCACTTTAATAGAGAACTGAACAACAGCTTACAACAATCTGTTTCATCTATATTGTTCAATGTGTTCTATGATTGAGGAAAGTTCTTGAATATTTGAGTTGTTGGGACAAACGACAACACTTCATGTTTTTAGTTTATTAAATTGTTCTTATTGATTATTAACTTAACACTTCATGTTTTTAGCTTATTAAATTGTTCTTATTGATTATTAACTTTTTTTTTAACTTTTAACTTTTCGAATAGGGTAACTCAGCCACATTAACTCACCAAGTCCCTATTCAAGTTCTTCTGTCCCTTTTTCTCTTCAGTATTTCTCAATTTTGATGCTTGCTTTTCAATGAAATTTTCTTCGTTATTCAGAATTACTTATCAATTATTATTGTCCATGATCATGAACATTCAACTACTTGATTCAGTACCCAATATACTTGATACTTCTTCATTTTACTTATATTTTGTCTATTTTATTCAACAATCAAAGCAGTTCACTTTATTCTACTGAACTAGAGATGGGGTTGTGAAAGAGTCGATTTATTTTTTGGAAAAAAATTATTAATTTTTTCTCACTATTTTCTTGGAAATAGTGAGATATTTAATTATTTATTCCATTAAATTATTTACTATTAATTGTTTCGTCTCTATTATTTCACCTGAAATTTTTCTAACCATTTACAACAAACTCCGCAAAATAAAGGTGCTATATTTAAGATTTCATATGCACGATTGAAATATGCTCGTATTCTGTACGATTGACATGATTTAACCAGGAAAAAGTTAAATAATGTCTTCTCAATGTTAAATAATTCTCTTCTACGAGAATATTCATTTTGTTGACTACATATTCAACCAGCCAATATGCATTATTCACATTTTTGGCCTTTTATCAAAGGCCAAACTCAGACAATCTTATTTGGCCAAACTCAGACAATCTTGGAAGTCAGGCTTTCTGACTTAATAAATATTGCAGTATTGGATTGAGAAGCAAATCCTTTGTTTGTTATTGCGCAATAACAATAATTGCAACATTCCATCCAAGTGCAGTTGCAAGGCCAAGATGACAAGAAGTAGGAAGAAAAGGAATATAAATCAACAGAAATTGAATAAATTAATGCAGTAGAAAGAGAGACTGAATGGATGATATAACGGAGCAGATAAAGACAGACGGGTACCAACAGTTGATTGAAAGACTGCACGTTGCGTGCATTTATTTGCATTTATGAGACAAAGGACAACATGAAGAATGGAGGAAGAAAGAAGAGTAGTTGGCAACTTACACCCAATCCAGCTAAGGTTGAATGGTTCAAATTAATCGAAGCTTTAACCTTTGATCGACGGGTTTCAGGTGTATTGTTAGGCTAATTGATCTAGTTCTAGAACTAGGAAATGAAGAAATGATAATATAGATTCCGTGTATCTTGTAGGTCTAGATTTCAAATTTTGTATAGGCCTATTGTACATTTTGAACAATTATTTTCAATAGAAAATGTAATTACTTTACTACTCCCAGATTCCAAATGAAGATCCCTAAATAAAGAACTCCAATCTTATTGCACTTTTGGAGCAGGTTAACATCCACCGACCATAATTTCAGTGACAAGTTTGCAGTAATGCAAGCTGTAATCTAACTTCCAACTAACAATGTTCAAGTTGGGAAGTAATAAGTTACCAGAAGTTATTCTACGTACGTTATTTTACAGAAACTAAAACACTGTATTAAACGGTGTCCACACTGAACAAATGTTCGACAAACATGTTTGTTGAAAAAGTTTGGACAAATCTTATTATGTTGAATAAACAATGTTTGCCCGCGGCCAGTGCCCGTCACCAAACAAAATATTTGTAAGTGGGGAGAACAGGTTTTATGTTTTACAGCTGTCAACACTGAAAATGTTTGGAAAACAGTAATTTTTTGGTTGACAAACAATGATTGTCCAAACTTTTTAAAATGTTTGTCCTTGAGCTCCTCTACAAACATGTTTGCCGAACATGTATGTCGAACATCTGTTCAGTGTGGACACGGCTATAGAGGACTCCCCTGTTAGGTTACCCGATGCGTCCAACAATATTGATCTACCAACTTCCAGTTGTTTTCTTTAAAACTCACCGGTGGTTTGGAACCCACTAAAATGATGGCTCACTGAATTAAAAAAATCTCTCATTATTCAAAACTCTCATAAGAGAGTTTCAACTTTCGCAAAAAGACTCTATTTTATCACGTAGATACTTCATTATTGGAATCTCCAATATTCAATACATTGCAGGTTTTTCATCAATTTTGATGTCTGTACATCAAATTACACAAATCAGTCACTAATGAGCTAGATACCACCTCATTGATCACACACACAACTCCCAATATATTCATTTATTATTCACGGGATAAGCCTATAGTGAGGTGGTATCAGCACATTAGGGCAAATTGAGGAAGTGGAATTAGCTTGGAAGAATTCGGAACAGTTGGGAGTGATTGATTGATTATAGCTTGACGTTATCTCATTGAGTGGTTCGAGCGCTATCAATACACCGGCCTTTGAGGTTTCGCATTATTATATTGAGAGAAGTTGATTACGTGTCTTCGTCCTCTTGAATGGGAATCATTTGAAGGACATTAGTGATTTTTCGTTCAATAGTTCAGCATTTTCGATGAGCTGCTTTTTGTGCGTTTTTCCCATTGATGAAACTGGGTTAGTGAGTCGTGGGAGAGGTGTACGCACTTTGTGCACTTGTGCGTGGAAGCAACGCATCACTAAAACCCCCACTTCTTTGTAGAGAGTGTTTGTAGGCAGATTTGTTGAACCGAAAAAGTTTGTGCGTGAAAGAAAGGCTTCACTAGAGTCCCCACTAACCTAGTGAGGTTTTGATAGAAGTAGACTTCCACTATGCTTTGTAGAGCATTTTTTTAGACTTGACGATAAAAACCTTTTCTCAGCGGAAGTAGATCGACCATGCGTTCTCTCTTCTATACTATTATTATCCCTTTGTCCCCCATTAACTATCATTATCCCACTGTTGTTCTACTTTGTTCAAGTGCATAGTGTATTATCGTATTATCTTTTTTACAGCCAACTAATGTGTGGGTTGTATTTAAATTCCTAGTAATAACAAACTACCATTTTTAGTTCGTTGTTTATATTGGTCACAAGAATGTTTACTCTTTGCAATGTAGGTTTTATAGCTTCTGAAAAGTGTGGTATAATTCTGTGGATTGTAATAATTTCATCAATTTCAAGTCATAAATGAATGAAATTTTTGAAAAGTCACATACGTTACCAATTTCAATAACTGCATAATATCATAGAGAAATAATAGCGTAAGTAGATATTCCATGGTATAGGACGTTTATGTCGCAACTTTTATTGTTATCTCAAGCCGATAGTCCACGTAATTGTTTCCCGTGAAGCTATGTGACGCTCGTAGTCTCTCATACTGTGCCGTTCATACATTCTCACCCCAACAAAACAGTAAAAATCGACAATAATACACAGTAATCGGCTTGAGATAACAGTAAAAGTTGCAACATAAACGCCCTATACCATGGGATATCTACTTACGCTATTGTTTCTCTATGATAATATCTACCTGCATAGTCTTTGTTATCTATCCTCAGCATATTAAATTGTTCTAAAAATAATGAATATTATTTGTTATCTGAAAATAATGAATATTAATCGGTTGCTCGCTTATAATCCCATGAATGTTAATTCTTATCAACAACTCAAGAGGCTATAAATTATTTTAAAAAGGGTTTCATTGATTAAGTTAGATTATAATTCAATTGGTATTAAATTGTCCTAAAATAGTGAATATTATTTGTCATCTGAAAATAATGAATATTAATCGGTTGCTCTCATAATAACATGAATGTTAATTCTTATTAACAACCCAAGAGGCTATAATATTATTTTTGAAAGGGTTTCATTGATTAAATTAGATTATAAATTTAATTGAACTCATTTTAGAAAGTAAAGCGTTTTATTTCTTTGTTTTTAAATGCTTCACACTTTTTGCAATATGCTCTATGAACTGTGGAATTACTTCAAGCAGTCACTACAAATCGTAAAAACAATTCTACTATTTCATTTAACTCAGTTATGAAAATCTGATCTAGTTTAGATGTTGAAATTGAACCACATATTTTTATATCTATAGAATAATGAGTGAACCAAATCAATTCATCCAACCATGACTAGATTGAGATTGAGTAACACGTTTTACTAAAATCAATAGCAGTATAGCAGATAAACAACGTTGAGTCGTAATTAAAAAATGGTGATACATGGATTTCTCAATAGAAATGGACAGAGATTTTCCGGGTTCAATAAATTCTGTCAACAAATAAGCGATAGAATAATTGAAAAAATATGTCGGATTAAACAGGTTTTCAAACTCATTGCTTACTAGTAATATTTGATAATATTGTTGCAGTCAACAAAATATGTTTAATCGGCTGGAATAATTAGGTTTCTTTCAATCAGAGAGGGTCGACGATCAAATAGATGAGAGTTAATGGCACAGTCAACAAAATAAAATGAAGAATAATCATTTTTTTAACCTATACCCATAGAATTTTCAATGTAGGCTATAAAGCGGGTTTTCCAAGTGAGTATAGAATGTAACCTAGATAGAATTGTACAGATGGAAATTACTGAGATATTGCAATTATTCAAATGCTAATGAATTAATTATTATTTATTTATTCAATATCAAATATTTGCAGTAGCAGAAGTCTTCGGGGTGAATTACAACATTTAATTTGGATTTTCGTTTAATAATAATAATAATAATACTTGATAGAATTTATAGAATGATAGATGTATAGAATATCACATTCTATCCTCATTGGTTTTTCCTTATGCAGTATTGGAATCCGGACGATGTCAAAGTAACCGAAAAATTAGCATCGAAACTAAAATAATGCTCCTGTGGTGATGGTGAATGGTGAATACTGTGTGCTATAGACCTAAATTATATTGATCATCAATTCCTAAAAACTGCATAAAATTCACAATCCTCTTTTACAGACTATTTTCAAGACCTGTAACAAATTTATCCCTCTTTGTTTCATCTCTTGTAACATGGAACACGTGAATCAGAATAGAATAATATTTATTGATATGTTAAGGAATTTCGGAATCATGGCAAATTATTTTAGGAATATGGATCACCCCTCATGTATTATTGAAACAGATTGCTTTCATTTTTGAACGTTTTGTAAAAACCCTCCAATCAAACGTCCGATTGACAGATATAAACCTTCAAGTCAGTCACATATTTATTGCAGTAAAATGAAAATAGAGCGAGTGTTGTCATAACACTGAAATGCTCGACCTTGGCACTGATATGTATAAAACACCGATGATTTTATTTGACACAGTAATTCACCTCCCACGTGTCTAAAACTGCAAACGAATTACGCCTCATCGTTCCACGATGAAAATAATCCACGTGTTTAACCGACTATCATCATAATCTATAACCGAATCCACCCCAACCCTTGTAATTCAAACAACAACCTGTTGCTGGCTGAGAATCAAACAAGAATTCAGCTTCATAAATTATTCCAGGTCTACCGTCGTTTGTAAGATGAATAAGTAAAGAGCTGCTCGTCAATAGTAATGATTCGTGTGCTTTCTTCTGCATCTAATCTATACGGTACTTTCGGTTGTCAATCTATTTTGAGGACGATCGTGTTGCAATTACTGTGGACACGCCAATTTGTGGAATGGACCGGTCCATAATAAAATGCACAGCGGGTCAGCAGGGCTATGTCAACAACAAGTCCAGACAAGAATGTCAAGTTCAAGACTATTTGCATACTAGATTCACTTCTTGAACTTGTGCAATCGTATTCTACCTCCGCGTTCAGATGATAACAATAGCGACAAGATAAGTTACAAGTTTTTGACAAAATAAGTTAAACATATTTGAACTTGGTAAATAGATATATATTCTGAAGTAGCAGATATTTCCGTTTCAAATGGAGTTTTTCTTTTACGTAGGAAAATAAATTAGACTAAGAGAATTGTCTCAGAAACGTCTCAAACGGACAAGGAACCTCATAAATGTTGATAGAGTATTCTTTTCAGATATTTGAATTTCAAACAAGACTCGTATCAAGAAATCAGCATCAACACTAAACTTATTCTAGTAGTGCTTAAATCTAGGGAAATTGACACATATCGATCAAAGAACACCATTCAAATAGAAAGTATTTTGTAAATGAGTGATAAAATGGAAAGATAAAAATATGTCATATAGTTTGAAATTATCTCTAAATTGTTAGTCTACAATTGGCTTTCTTTTTCTTTGCTGAGGGTGATGTCCACATGGCTATAGGATCGTGCGTGGGTAATTTCCACCGGAATGCGATTTTACAACAACTCTCATATTCAGAGGAGTTGGCTCAAGCGGTCACCCTTCTTCCAACGGGAGTATCAGGCTCATGACTCTCAACTTATCTAAGCGATAGCTTATCAGCGCGACCACTGAGTGGAACTGAGTTAATTATAAGGATATTTTTAGCATGGTGCAAAAACAGCCATTCATCTTATAAGATATTAGGAATCAAGAGTAAAAAAGACACGAAATTTGAGTGGGTTGAGTTTGTATTATAAAGTCAACAAACAATTAGTAAAATTTAGGGATTTGATATGAAAATATATCATCAACGTGGGAGACATTGTCTGCGACTGTATCGACGGAGACGAGAATGCCCTGAAATAGTTCTGAACTCTGGTAGTAAAAGTACTGGAAATATTTTCCAGGAATAGCTCTGCCCGGCTCTAGAGAGCACCCAGAGAGAGAGAGCGCCAGCGCTATTGATCTAATAAAAACACTGAGAAATACTGCAGCCAATCTTAGCCTACGAATTATATAACTTTGATATCTTCTCAATTCTACTATCGTTTCCTAGAAATTTAAGAGATATAAAAAATATTTGTGCTTTTGTTTTGAAGCTAGTACATATAATTTATTTGTCTGAAATATTTCAACGGTTATTCATTCAATGATTCAATCCATGTAACTTAACTGCCAAATAATATCGTACTGTATTCATTTCATTCATAAGAATTGTTTTATTTTTATTTTTCGAGATAAATCAAATACTGAACACTCAGTAGTATAGAATAAATGATATTTGATAGAGACAGTTGGAAAATAATGAGTGATCGCATTTGTTCAAATTCTCATCAGTATATAATAATTTGGATCTTCTTAAAATGTATGAATTCAGGGCTACTTTATTGTATTTATAAAATATAATTATAGTACCCTGTGGAATTAATTAAATAATAGATATTAATAATTAATTAAAAATGGTGTGATCACCGAAACTAGTAGTTATAATTTGTATTCTTATTCCATTATTTTATTAATTAGGGTGTTATAATTCTATTTTATAATTAATTTGGATTTTCGTTCTATCATTATTATACAGGTATATTTATTTCAGTATTCGACCAATAAATCAATTTGAATAAAGTGCGTAATATGAAAGACGTGGTAAGCCATTTCCATCAAAGTGATATATGACACATGAAACTTTATCGTAAATTCACATGAATTTATTATTAAATATAGGAATATTTTTTGAAAATCATAGCTAGGTAATGAAATTGAACTAATTGCCACCTGAAATCATTCTTGTTAAAATATTGACGGAGTATTTTTTTAATTACGTTTCTAAGAATATTATTGTGTGATGGATAAATTGGATTGAAATAAACAGAGATTAGAAATAAAATTAGAAAAATGAGAATTATTAAATACTCCTGAGACCTGGCCTAAACCAATGCCAAGGGCTGTTTTGTCAAATTCTCTGCTTCGTAGCGTGCGAGGGATTCAATTAAGAGTAGATTATTTTGGATATCTAGTGTGATAACCACCATACAATTAAAAGTTTCATTAGCAATTCCAAGTTCAACTCAATTATTACGCCGACAGAACTGCAGAACTGACTTTTGACTAACGGGGTGAATTTTTTTTGACAGTTGAAAATCAACTTGAACTTCATTTGTAATTGGAATGAGACACGCTCTTCACTCACAAGGTTATTCTGACTGATTGACTATCAATATTAAATGAATCGTCCTTTCTGTTTTCAATTATTTTGACTGCAATTAAAAGGTGGAAATTCGGTCAAGTTCATGTGGGGGTTGGGACTGGGTCAAGAGTGGAGGGTAGAGCACACCTCAATGACAGCTCTCTGACATCCCAATGGTGGGGTTTAGCGTTAACCTTGAAGGGGGTACAGGGTGTTTACATGCGTTGAATCAGAAAAGTTCGATTAAAATCAAAATCGAATTCTATTACTAGGCTTCAATACGTCTTTACATATTGTGAGATACTACGTCAAGTGATTGAGCTGTCAGGTAACGACAGGTCACTGATGTTTATACAGTAATATATTTATTCATTTATTAGGTTAGCACAAAAAATACAATGATCGGAAAAGAAAATACTGGCTATTGCCCAAAACTTCTTCAATTTCCTAACTTAGTTTCAAATTGTCCAAATAGTATACATAGGTTATGTCCATTTCAATTTTCTACGCCAAATCACAATCTGAGAATATAGATTAGAATAAAACAAACAATTTTAAAAATGGATAGATTGATAGTAAAACTTTCGTAAAAACATTAAACAAACTTTAAATTCACAAAATAAAGAATAAAACCACTTGAATTTTGAGCTCGAAAATATCAAACTGTCAGCATTGGTTGAATGAGAAGCATTGAGGTTATTTATGGAGAATACTGACAGTTCAAAACGAATCACAATCATGCACAGTTAGTTTAATAGGACGGTAACATTGCATATAAGTGGTTTTGGTTACAAACAGATTGTAGCTATTGCATGAATCTTATAATATTTCTAACTAGAACGGATTTATTAATTCGAATGAGTAATCCATTAAAGCAGAACTGAAACAAATAGCCTAGAGACTTGAAGACTAGAAAGTAAATTTTCAATTCTTAAGAATGTAAGCTACACTGACACTACAGACTAAAACTCTATATCTATCTACATCAAGCTGCACTAGAGTTATTTTGAATGAAGGTTTGTTATTGTTTATATAAGATTATCTTCAAGAATGATTTAATTGGCCTTTGGGGGAACTTGTATTTTAATTTAAAATATATCTGTAACTTTTTAAGGTATAGGTTCTGCTTTGTTCTTAGACACTAAAGACTGACACTCTTCATCTATCTACAAGCGGCACAAGAATAAGTTATTTTTAATGAAGGTTTGTTATTGTTTATATAAGATTATCTTCAAGAATGATTAATTGGCCTTTGGGGGAATTTGTATTTTAATTTTAAAATATACCTGTAACTAAAGGTACAGGTTCTGCTTTGTTCTTTGACACTAACGACTGACACTCTTCATCTATCTACAAGCTGCACAAGAATAAGTTATTTTTAATGAAGGTTTGTTATTGTTTATATAAGATTATCTTCAAGAATGATTAATGGGCCTTTGGGGAATCTGTATTTTTATTTTAAAATATATCTGTAACTTAAGGTACACGTTCTGCTTTGTTCTTTGACACTAAAGACTGAAACTCTATATCTATCCACAAGCTGCACTAGAGTTATTTTGAATGGAAATTTGTTATTGTTTATAAAAGATATCTTCAAGAATGATTAATTGGCCTTTGGGGGAACTTGCATTTTAATTTAAAATATATCTGTAACTTAGTGGATTTCATTTGAAGATTATACTGTAATCAATAATTCTATTCGGATCGGACAAACAATAATATTTTGAGCAGGGAGAAATCCGGACAAGGTAGGAATTTCGTTGCAGTAATATCAAATGTGTATTTGGCGGGTAAGCTGAGAACTCAGCAATGAATAACAAATATAAATATTTTTCATCATTTGCAACACTTGGATATATTATAGATTATAATATGATCAGTCATTTTGACAATATCAAGAACTTGGGTGCAGCGTCTGCTCATTACAACTGAATTATACTGGAATTTGTCTGTGAGCCTTTTTATGTTAGAATAAAATAAATTGTAATTGCTATCAACATAATATATTAGGTCTATGGCTAGAGAATTATACTGTTTGATAAATAATTATTGTAAATCGAGCGGTTGTTTCAGAAGTGATAGATGTAGGTCAGTAGTGTGTGAAGTTAACATGAGAGAATGCACGGGATTAGTTCCAAGAATTTACCCACCCCTGTTAACCCCTCTCCACCCTTGGCCGTAGCTTCACGTCTGGATGACGCTATTTTGTATTTTTGCCACCCGATGTCAACGCTATAAACAAACTTTAACACTTTTTTAAAGTCAACACTGCATTACGCCGGCGTAATGAGAACGACTTGCAAGCTTCACTCAAAATAGATCATTAAATCAAACTCGATTAAAACAGTGAGCGCACTTCTTGATAGAGATGGTTGGATGATTAGTGTGAGGAATAGAAAAGGGACCCTTTGAGAACCTTTCTCTGAGGAATATAAAGACAAAATTCGTTCCGTTTTGTCGACTGATTACGTTACAGAAAGTCTAAGTAATATTCTGAAATTCAAACATTTGGTAAAATATATAAATAAGTTTGAAAATGTTATAATATTATCGAGATCTGGAATAAAATATTACCATAATAGAAATTATAAACTGTGTTGGGACATCATAAAAACAACACTTACTTCAGTTTCTCAAATACGAGAGTTTCATTAATTCGAGTATATTACGATTATGGGTATAATTAATCAAAATAGGATTGATTCTAATGATAAAGGGTAGAATCCCTTTGAAAGCTCTCTATTATAAACCAACAGGAAAGAGAGATGTTGGGACTTGGGAGACCAAGGAAAGATGGTCTTAAAATTAGAACTATTTTGTTATTCTGATAACAGCTATTATAAAGACCGGAACAGGCAGTTATGTCCGGTATACCGTGGTAATCAGACTAAATATTATACAATGAAATTATAAAATTTTCTCAATTTTCCACTCACCATGATCATGACCTTGTTGCACTCTGGGGGACATTTTCGGCAATTTTCCGAATCCGCGTCACTCGTCAAAGATTAAAAAATTGAATATTGAAAATTTGGTTTCTAATCACTTAACTGACGTCAAGAAACAGCCTCCACTAATCGTAACATTGCAAATATTCGACTAAATTTTCCCGGCCGTAATGGTTTGCAATAAATGAGGACCACTTATAAATTTTTATTTATGCCCCACTCAAAAAACTCTTGGAATATGTTTTCCTGGTTACAGTCTCACTCACTGAGTTTGAGTACCTCTACGCCGGATAAAACCTGTAAAATAAAAATTCAATTATCAGTTTTGCAAATGCAAACACTTGGAGATACTAGTTTTCATCTAAGAACGTTATTTCGATATTGCACTTGAAGATATTAATTTATCTTTAACACTTCAAGATAATTATTACAATAGTCATTCAATAATATATCACAAATGATAATAACATTTCCAAATAGATTATTCCAGTAGATGAGTAACAGAAACAACAAACAATCAATCTTTGATTCATCTGGGGAAGTTACCGTCAACATTAAGATAAGGTTAAGAGTAGGAGTTTTAATTAATGAATCTTATTAATTATGTGTGGTCTATGTAAATATGATTTTAGTAATTTTAATTGGATCCTCAGAATTTCTGTGATTAGATAAATATTCACAATTGACAACTATTCAACTTGAAAATCAAAATTTAGGGGCAATATTTGAACATAACTCCACAATTCTAACAAACATTATCATTAACTGAAACATTATCTGACTAAATGACAATTAGGTAATTTATATAAAAAGAGAAAGCTATTTACAGTTAAAAAATTAAGGAAAATAAGAACATTGTAACATGGATATTAATAAATAATTCATATCAAAAGGTGGAAGGTTATGACCGAGATAAACTATTGCCAAAATTATCTATATTTATAATTTATCACTATGTTCTGGTCCACAGAATTCAATAAGTGAAAGTTTGAATAAAATTGAAATGATTAATTGCAAAATTGAACATGAGTCATGAACGTAGCGGCATCGAAAATTAATTGGCAAAAGAACGGAAGCACATCATTATGATAGATTCCAATTCTATTCGATACGAATAAAAAACTTCACTCACCAAGCAAGTATAAGGTCACAATTCTCGACCTCCAAATACTGGGAATTCTAAACTTGAACTTGATTGTTTATAAACCGTATTTTTTGCTGATGGTGATGCCTACATAAGCTCCAAGCTTCTGCGTAACAGTGAGAATACATACATTCTATACTCTCTGGTGCATAGGTTATGATGATGATGATGAGAGAGTAGAATTGAAATATTTACTCACAGTAGATTTTGATGAGTCTTAATACTCACAAAATTGAGTGTCAAATAGAGATAGTTCAGAATAATAATGATAGGTCGAGAAACCTGATGTTGAAGTCTTGCAATTGGCTCAGAGGGAGAGTCATCTGTGATTGGTAGAGTGGGCGAGTTGGGACAAGTGATTCAACTAAGACCGATTCGTCTCTACCAATAGCAGAACGTCAACGTGATGTTGAAGACTTGCTATTGGCACAGAGGTAGTCGTCTATGATTGGTAGAGAGGGCGTGTCTTGAGTCAGCTGATCCAACCAAGCCAGCCCTCTTAACCAATAGCAGAATTTCAACGTGAAATCGATGAGCCATTCAAAGGCCATCCTATCATCAGACACTGGGTCTTTTTTAATAAGTTACTTAAAATAGCTAAATGGATTTCAAAATATATGTTTTAAAATATATTGAAGTTGTAGAATATACTTTTTCTGTTGAGAATGTATTCATGAATAAATAAATTGAAATTATTAAAATATGCAAGGTGATGAATCATATGGCTATTATCACAGCCATCAAAGAAATTTGAATATTGAAACTAAAACAATATTCAAAAAGCACCATCAAATACTTCCGAATCAAAGTCTGGAAGTTGATTTCCACCACTGGGTGAAGACCGAGCGACGGAAATATCTAATAGAAATGAAATGTCTCTACTACCTAATCTAGCATTTTATATCTGCAATCCTACTGTCCAGTCTCAGTGGAACCAATATCTGCAATCCTACAACACTGACGTTGCCACAGTGGACTCAGAAATAGATTTACCTAGAGAAAGTGTGAAGCATAGGCCTATAACAGGACCCTGAACCAGGAGTTTAGACAAAGGACCTCTAGGTGAACATCACTTTTACACTTACACACATCAATTGTTTGATACAACAGCTTATAGGGAGGGCATAGGGAAACGTATTAAAATAAAACTAGGCCTGCAACCCAACTAATGATATATTTATCTCATATTTATACAGAATAAAGTCATGGAATGAAGATACCGTTTAAACATGATGATTTGAGCCAAAGTTAGCATCATCATGCTAAAGAAAAGTAGTTTATAGAAAAGTAGTTTGAATATGATTGAACTTTGGCCCCGTGATTGAACTTTGACCAGGGCCCCGCAATGTTCAATACAAATACAGTATTTAAATACAAATACTTGTATTTGTTTAAAGGAGTTTAATACATAATACAAATACTTTATTATTTGATTTTATTCTTTGATAAAGCTATTAGGCTATGCTACTATGCATTCATCTTTTGATATGAAGCGGATCCTACATTGATTTAAAGGATCCGACTACTATTAATTAATAAAAACATCTGTAATTTATTCTAGATTCAATAAACAATATTGAACCCTTTTTTAAGTATTCATCTATATATAATGCACTGTACGTTCTATATAATTTTTGTTCGTTTTGTGTGAGGCAACAGTTCCATTGGTCTTTTGTAAGCGGACAACGCCAGTCATTTATCAGTTTTACAGCACGACGGAACTGAAACGACATTGGAACGAATACATCGATAAAAGCTGAATGGAACTGTCGGCTGGTTACAGGTGACTAAACTCCACACAATGACTGACAACTGTAACAGCAATCAATCGTGTGGCTTGTAACTGTATTTGGGATAAACTGTTAGATGAACAAAAATACCTCGCTTGAAAAAGATCTCTAAACAACATTTTCAATCTGATCTTGAAAGAGAATGTCAAAAGGCTCGTCATCTCCTGGAGACCAAGAAGCCAACCCTGCCTAAATAATTTGCAACCCCTCCTCTCATGATCATGAAGCACTAAAAGGTAGATTCTTCATATTCAAAAACCTCATACTCGAAAAACAAAACAAATTAACTTATACTTAGCGAGGAGAAGTTGTATTCTTTTTTTCATAATTACTTACTTATGAAATGTAGATAATGATTTTTGCATGGGTTTACGAACTGCATGACTTTTTTTCTTTTTTTTCCTTCTCATTTTTCTATTTCTATCTTGTTTTTGAAGTAATCTATATTAATTTTTACTGTGCTCATCTATTATACTTTTAGTTTTACATTAATACTTACCGTACAGTTTATTCATGTATTTATGTATTCATGCTTATTCATGTATTCATGTATTCATCTATTTTGTTTTGTATCACTATGGGTCTTGTTAGACTCAGTGGAAATTGTCATATTGTATAAATAAATAAATACTTTTCCATTCTATTATCAGTCTTGCTGATAATGTATAATTTATTAATTGGTAAAAGTAAATTCTTATGGCTTTTGTTGGTGGGGAGTCCCTTGCGGGAAGGTCCCACCGCCTGAATATAATATAATTTAAACCGTCAATGAGCCTTAATACTGTCGTACTTCAGCCGGGACCGACAGTTAAACGTTATTAATTGGTCATGTTATCAATACAAGAGACTAAGGTAAATGATTTTCAAACACTTTGAATTTGGATTTCAATTGATTGCCTGTTCCAACTAAGAAGGACACAGTCTCTTGCCATGAGTACGAATGCTGATGGTATGCAACTTGTAACCATTAAAATCATTCTCGAAATAATATAATTAAAATTTACAAAAGGCTAATTGGCCAATACTTATAATACCGGTAGGCTACCAATAATAATATTAATGATAACAGAATTCTATGCAAACATTTGAAGTGAAACACAATCACAGAATAGGTACAGAATGGAAACTGTCAATAAAACGCCTATCTAACCAATGCTTTTTACATGGCGCAAATACTAGACACGTCCACGTGATCTTAGGAAGTTCCAATCCTGGTCTTCTGATTGGCTCGTGGCAGTGAACGAGATCAATTGATCCGGATTATTAAAGTGATCCGAACCTACCAACCTACCATCAATACTATTACAATGCGGCGCTTCCTAACAAGATGACGGATTTTTGCGCCAGGGTACTAGCCAAGTTTCCATACTGTATGTATACTGTGACACAATATTACAGCAACAACCCAAATATTTCAAGAACGTGACAGGATCACATCTGTATGATGGTATCCAGGAACACAATTGATTAAGGACAACAATTGACTATTGACTCCACAGAGACCGCTCTACAGTGGATTGAGAGTCTACAATAAATGGCCGGCTGAGATCAGAATCATCGCTGACATGAGACGGTTCAGGTGAAGGTTGAAGGAGATATTGGAGGAGAGCTGCACCCTATAGTCCTATACCATGGAGGAGTGTTTCCAGTTGTTTGGATGAATAATTTGACTTTTCAATCGTGGACTTTGTTTTTATATAAAACGTTTTTGACATGTCACATACTACTGAGTAATGCTCCATTATGTAGTGCTTATTGTGATTAATTCTATTATACACCGTGATTCAAAAAGAATACCACAACTTTGAAAATCTGTATCTAATCAAGGAAACAAAATAGATACTTGGGTTATAAATCAAAATGAAGAGTATTAAAATAAGTTTTCCCCCACTAGAAAATAAGTTCAAATGTTCAATGTGACCCCCTCCAGAAACTCGAGTGATAAAGGTGCGTACAGATATACGCGCCGCGAACATGAGCAATTCACTTTTAATCAGCTGATGCCAAGCTTTTTATATCTGTATCTTACCGTTTCTGTAAAAATACAGATATAATCAGCTGATTAAAAGTGAATTGCTCAAGTTCGCGGCGCGTATATCTGTACGCACCTATATCAATACGATACTCGAACTCGTTCCACACCCTCAGTAGCATATCAGGCGTAAGAGTTTGTATAGCTGTTGTTATTTCTAGTTTGAGCTCCTCAATGTTAGCTGGTAGAGGCTGTCGATACACCTTATCTTTAACGTACCCCTAAAGAAAAAACCGCAGGGGGTGAGTCAGGGCTACAAACTGTTACGCCCGATATGCTACTGAGGGTGTGCAACGAGTTCAAGTATCGTATTGATATCACTCGAGTGTCTGGAGGGGGTCACATTGAACATTTTTGAACTTATTTTCTAGTGGGGAAAAACTTATTTTAATAATCTTCATTTTGATTTACAACACAAGTTTCTATTATGTTTCCTTGATTAAATACAGATTTTCAAAGTTGTGGTATTCTTTTTGAATCACGGGTATTCTATCAATGTAAATAATCTATAATAATTATTATACCATTATTATTACCGTACCTTCATGGAAGTGGTTTATTATATTTTCATGATTAGTAACTTAATCGTGAAGACAAAACCTAAGAAGTTTTTTGTAAGTTAACAACTTCAATTCATGTTCAAGGAGCGACACGAAGGTCTTGCGAAGATAGGTCTTGCGTAATAATAATAATTTAGAAAGATCACATCGTCTTCTCAGAAAGTATAACCAATTGAGATTCGACGTACAGTAATTTCGGTGAAGCATCAAGTGCTCCACTAATAAACAAAGTTGAAATAATTAGGCAACAGAGAGTAGCAGAGTACCGGTACATCAATCAGTAACTGAATTACCATGACGGTGTCTACGGTAGTTATTATAGCATGATTATTAATGGCAACGTTCCAACGTTCATGTGTGCGAAAAAAGCAATATATGATTTGTCTGAGAGAAGGAATAAGAGAGCTGAGAGAAGATAAATGTCAGAGTGAAAATGAGATAATATTAAAGAGAGAGATATAGTTCGATAGATAGTTAAATGCCTTTTTTTACACTTTACAATTTCAAATGTGATGTGGGCGAAGTTGAGGCAATAAGAGCCCCCTCTTCCACTTAACCCACAAAGAGGGAGGGAGGGAGAGAGAGATAGAGAGAGTGTGAGAGAGAGAGTGAGTGAGAGAGAGATAAGATAAGATATATTTTTTATCAATAATTATTGTTACAAGGCTGTCGCCTTTGGTAACATTTACAAAAATTGACAATATAAAATTAAATCAAACTTAAGAGGTAAATAGTAATTTAACAGTTCTGCATCAGTAATAATCAATTACAAATATCAAAGAAAATAATATAGTATATATTAAGCCATCAATAGAGACAGAGAGAGAGAGAAAGAGAGAAGAACTATCTTGTTAAGAGAAAAAGAGATGAAGATAAGCTAAAGGGACCCTCTGAAACTAAATGCCTATACCAGATACCGTACGATTAAATAAAGAGGAACACGAAATGTAGTACGGGAAAATTGACTGAAAACATTGTAAGGGGAAGAGGGTATAAGAAAATTCGTGAGAAGTATCCACGATGAAAAATTCACGTAAGAGAGGAAATACATATCAAGAAAAATAACGAGAAGATAGAGTGGAATATTAATTGATTAAATGTGAGAGATAGAAAGTAATCTAAAATAAACATTTTTTAGAAGAGAGGAGAATAGAAGATGTGAAGTGAGAGACAATACTGAGAGAGATAATTGATGAGAGGTGAGGGTGAAATAAGCGGGAATTATAGTGAATAACAGAGAGGAGGAAGATGAAAATATGGAAGAGTAAAACATGTTTGAAAGCTTAATAAGATGAAATACATTGAGAAATTGGTCAAAGATAACCAGGTGGAAATATGAGAAAGAGATGTGAAAAAGTTATACAGCGAAATAAGATAAAATACAGTAGATGAAAGATAGCTAGTGCTTTTTTAAAAGCCAGGTGGAAATATGTGAAAAAGTTAAACAGTGAAATTAGATAAAATACAGTGGGCGAAAGATAGCTAAATGTTTGTTAAAAACAAAGTGGAAATATGAGAAAGAGATGTGAAAAAGTTATACAGCGAAATAAGATAAAATACAGTAGATGGAAGATAGCTAGTGCTTTTTTAAAAGCCAGGTGAAAATGTGAGAAAGAGATGTGAAAAAGTTGAACAGCGAAATTAGAAAAAATACAGTAAGGGATTGACCAAAGATAGCTAGAGGTTTATAAAAACCAGGTGGAAATATGAAAATGTTAAACAGCTAAATAAGATAAAATACAGTAGGGGATTGGCGAACGATTGCTAGAGGTTTATTGAAAACCAGGACTATGATAGAATATAAGGAAATGGTGATATCTCGCCCTACGAAGAATTTGAAGTAGCCCAAATAAAAAATACGTTTAGAAAACAGAATATTGTTAGAAATTATAACATTTATTTATTCATTTCCTATAATGGAAATGGTTGGGAAAAGAACAACAGGTAAAGCCCAGAACTGTTCCTCTCCTGAATATAATGTTCCTAAAAGTAGTATTATTTTTTTACTTCATCATATGTAGTCTGATTCTCAGTACAAAAATATATAGGAACCAGACATTTAGATTGGTAAGAGATTGAGATTGATGGGAGATTAAATTTAGATTGATTTAACACCGAAAATATATGAGAAAAATACCCCAAATACATAAGCAAGTGAAATAGTCGACATATCGAATTTAGATTGTTTAGACACCAAAAATATATAAGAAACATACACGCGAAAGTGACACAAGATGGAAATACAACTTAAAAGAGAGCGATAAACTGTGAGAGAGATTCGTACGAAATTCCACAGTCGCTTCAGTTAGCAATGTTTTTATTCATGCGTAGGTGGTGATAAAGCCACTGCACGAGATGTGCACTTAACAAGTGCTAATAGCGAACAAGAGACTCCACGGTCCACGGTGACGGTGTAGTGGTAGATGGATGTGATAGAGTTGTTAGTTGACATCCAAGGCCGAAATAGCGAACAAAGAGTCCCACCAGGCTCAATTTATTGCTATCACTATCACCGACTGGCTCTGTGTTTCAATTCAAGTTTCCCTTTTGCAATGATTAGCTGTGCCCCCCATAGGGTGCTGCGATTATCGTTTGTGGGCCACGGGACCACCGTAGAGAACATTCGAGATCTACTGTAGACCTACTTGAAATCATGCATCATGACGGGATTTACTATACTTGCGACAATGCTTATAACTTGTGATAACACAAATCCAAATAGAATAAAACGAGAATAAAAAATATAATAGGGAATGTACAAGTATAATAATTATAGTAATAGAGATGATAATGAAGTACTAATTAAGTATTTAAATGATAATGAAGTATTTGTTATACACTGATACTACTTGTACTACTTGCTTCGATTATAACATTACTTTATGGTGGGATTGCTTGTAGTATTCTTGTTCAATTTGTTCTCACAACTCTTAGCAATTTTCTTACAAAATTTTCCAACACAATTTCTTCTGAGGTTTCACATTATTATAAATACGTAAACCACGTTTTTAATAGTAATGATACATATTACGATATTACTGTGTGTTATGATTGAGTTTGGTCTGTATGTTATAACTTAAGTTATTTATGTTGACTGTGACTATAATTGACTAGCTGATTTGACGTTGTCCATAACTGTTATTATGTTGAATGACAATAAGATTCTATCATTATTATGCCCTAGATATAATAGTTACATGCCTTGTGTGAGTGTAATGAGAATATCAAATTGATCTAATTCCGTGCATTGATACGATTTCACGTTGACTTGAATTGAACTGCATTAATTATGTGGCAATGGAGAAAGTTATAATTCCTCAAATTTCAAGCCACAACTGTCTTCAGCTTATCTTGTATGATTTCCATGTTGGAAGGCAATCGTCTCTCCAGTTGCTTCATTAACCCTTTCTCCTATATGTGTGGTCCGTTTCACGTACCACCTTCTTCCAGCATTGATTGTTCCACACAAGTCAAAAGTCAGGATTATAATTATCCCTTTTATAATATTATTTTTCGCCACACTGCACAGAAAGCAGCTGTTTTCCAGTCCCTACGTAGATCTGAAAGACCTTGTTTGCAGACGACGTCAGAAAAGGGTTTCTTTTCCGGTCTAGGCCAGAAAGTTGTCTCTTTCCAGCCGCTTATGGCTGGAAACAACGCGCTAATTATTATTAATAAGTCATCCGCTAGATCGGGCGAGTGTCCACTTTCATAATAAGCTGAAGTCGCCATGATTTTAGTTCCAGTTTCGAATCAAACTAATTCGCTTCGCAACCAGTTTTATTCAATTATTTATTGTTGATTAGTGCATTCCGAATTTTCAAAAATGCTTGAAGATGACTGTGGTATTCCAAGTGAAATTTTAAAAGAATCTGAAATCCTGACTGCAAATCTTCTACCACTAAAATCAAGAGATAGGTACGATAGCTTAACGTGTATTCTTTATTTTGTATTCTTTATTTATTTTGTCAGCAATACCTGTAGTGTGGCGAAAAATATCGTTCGCACCACGGGCAAAAATGTTTTTCTGCTCTAGGTGCGAAATATACTATTCTTTTCTGCCACGAATAGAAGAAATACATTGTTTGCTAATTTGGTTCACAAAAGATTAATCACAGCTGAGAATGAGAATCTATTTAGTGGAATGAAATCGAATGCTAAGAAGATGATTGAGGGGACAAAAAACTACTTGGATGCTGGAAGGAGATGAATCATTGTGGAACATCCAACGTAGGACCTTTGAAACCTCCTTAATCAAATAACTCAACTTGTAATCAATCAAATAAACATTTGAAATTACGACAAAATTTGCTTCCACCACTCTAAGAGGAAAGCGAATATAAAATTTGCTGTTTTTTTACATTGAATCATTTTAAAAGTAACATACAAATCCGAGAATCTATCAGGAAAATGATAGAACAGTCACCTAGGGATGTGATAATAGGTACATAATTACCGAGGAATTACCTTATTCTATGAGACATTACACATGATGAGACTAAAAAGTTGACATTTCAACTTGAAAATTTACCTGTGGTCAAAACTAGTCGTTGTAATATTTTAAATAATAAAGAGTACTTCAAGTTTCAATATTGTTTTATTAATGATGAGACTACTATTATTGTTTGTAAAACATGACAATTAGAAAAATCTAAAGTTTTTCAGTGCCTTTCTCTCTCAGTTGTCTTATCAGTATTCAAGTACGATACACATAAACATTATAAAATCGACCAAGAAGTCATCAATTAATTCATCCAATCAAGCAAGTGTTCAACTCGTACATGAGAGGAAGACAGCATCAAGTATGCAAGTTGTGAAATAATCAGCTACATGAATTTCAAATTAGTTCAGAGCTCTTCTGAGTGACAGGTTGACACTGAAGAAATGTAGTGAGCAGCTCGTCTAACAATACAGTTTCAAACTGCATCATCATACGGCTAATAAAACAAAAGTCTCTCACATAAATTGACGCAACACAATTTGAGACTTTCATTCACCACAAGAAATAACGAAAAATGTTTTCAGAAAGAATCCTTACATAGTTGGACTAGGGTGGATTTAGCTATTCGGAATTTAGTTTCAAACATGGAAATCATAGACATGATGATTTGATGATGATCAATATACGTACTCAAGATTTAGGGAAACTTTATAATTCATTCACGGAGAGAAAAGCCTTTGCAAGCTATAAACTTTGCGTAAATAATGAGGAAGATGATGATGATAAGATTTGTATGGACGTAACATTTCATGCGGGCTTTGAATTCGAACCAATACTACTCATGTTTGCTCCTTGTATAACTAATATTGGGAATGAACATTCACTCCACTACTCCCCACTTGCTTACAACTATTTTTATCTGCTTATGCTTTTCATACCTAATAATATATGCTCGGCTGCTCGCTATCACACACCTGAACCCCTGAGATATCAAAACAAGCAAGGAATAGCAGAGGAACGGACAACAATAGATATTTTTGAATTTGTCAAAATTTATCTATTTTCACTTTAGCCCACGAAATATTTTTTTTATTGCGGATGATGCCCACATGAGCTTTTTGCTTGTGCGTGGGTAATGGGAAGCGCAAGGGTGGATTATGGAGATGATCAAACGTCCCATGTCTAATCTATAGGTTTCGTCGGGATTCGAACCCGCGACCAGGTAGCACTAGCAGACTGAAGGGTGCCTTAGTCAACTCGGCTATCTGGCCGACAAAATTACTCCTCAAGTATCAAGACGTTGTGAGGTAATTTTATCCTCGATTCAATTTATTCTTGAGCGTGTTTCCATGATTAATTTATTTTGTACTTCCACAAACAAGAAAAAGGTGGTACTCATAAATAAATGTTACTCTGACAAATTTAGGATGCTTCTTATAACACCCGCGTTTCAAAACTCCTTTATTCAATTCAAAATTTATTACTCCTTTATTAACTAATATAACTCCTTTATTATTCAGAATTCCTTTATTCAAAATTGAATGAAAAAGACTAAGAAATCGTCAAAATTCTTTATTCTGCTCGATTTTTTCAACTAACTTGACCTAATTAATTGACCTTTAAAACTCTAAGACTTTTTCGTTGTGTCACGTAAGTGAAAACAGAGATGAACTAAATCTATAAATAGATAAACTATATATGAACTATAGTTTCCGTTTCTCTATGGTGAAAAGAAGACCCACCTATAAAAACATGCTACCTGTAGCAAACTATCTAAAGTTGTACCATAGAAGAAATACTCTAGAATAGATAGAAAGATAGATAAATGCCTTTTTATTTACACTTTACAATATAAAAAGTGATGTGGGCGAAATTGAGGCAATAAGAGCCCCCCCTCTTCCACTTAACCTACAAATAGTGGGGACAAGAACAGAATAGTGAGAATTCCCACTTGAAAATGACTATAAATAGTCAAAAACATGATGTGAATAGATACAAAACTTCAAAAATCTGGTGTGGCGCACTCACACAACTTTCCTTGCCGTTATGAAAATTGATCACCTGACGCTAGTGTACTCGCGCATCTCAAGTCTACTATTCAAAGATATGAGACAGCTGGTGATAGGACAATAACGCTGGAAACACACGAAGTCTGCTATCTCTTCGTAGTGAATGATTTAATAGAACCAACAGTAGCCAACAGTTTGCAGTTTAATAATCACATTTTCTGGGATTTAGAGCTTATTTTCAATTTTAGGTGGAAATGTTACTGGACATTAATTGCAGAGATTTTCATGCTCAATCTTTTCCACTTGAAATTTTTTGTTTAAATTGTATATGAAGGCTGATAATTGAGAATCTAAAATCAAACTTTGCATAGATGGGTAAAGCTCCTGAAATTTTCACAGATATAGGACTTGTTGCAGTTGATAGAGCTTATCAATGACTATTTCAGGTATAAATTTGATAAAAGTCGTTTTCGAGAAAATCGCGAAAAACCCTGTTTTTTACAACATTTTCGCCATTTTAGCCGCCATCTTGGATTGCATTTGATCGAAATTGTTCGTGTCGGATCCTTATAGTGTAAGGACCTTACGTTCCAAATTTCAAGTCATTCCGTTAACTGGGAGATGAGATATCGTGTACACATACACACACACACACACACACACACATACAGATAAAATGACCAAAAACCACTTTTTTGGAATCAGGGGACCTTGAAACGTATAGAAATTTAGAAATTGGGGTACCTTAATTTTTTTCGGAAAGCAATACTTTCCTTATCTATGGTAATAGGGCAAGGAAAGTAAAAGGGTACTTGATAATTTTTATTTAATTCTATCATTAAGAGTAGCCCTTTCAGGAAAAGTGCATACAAACTATTCTACGTTTAGCTACTCTATGGCTGTACATTACATTCAAATGAAATTTGCAAATAGGAAGTGGAATATTACTGGTCTGCAGCCTATCTTGATTTAGAAGTCGGTCAGTCATTCAGAGCTCATAAAATGCCCCAAAGGCCATCAAAAGGACCAACAAACTACCCTCCCACGATAGTCACAAATTGCTTCATCCCCGTAATCTACAACTCACTACAAAACACCCTCTCCCCCCTCCATCTAACAAACACTTCACTAGATCTTGATAAGACTTTGATTATTGAGTTGTTTAAGTATGTGAACAGCAAGAGACTAGCAAAAATGCTGAGGAGATGTGACAGAAGATCATCTAATGACGTTCCTACATTGCATTTTAATTTGTATAATCGCATAATAATAGCATTTTTGAACAAAGAAACAGTTATGCATGGAGGATATATTGATGAATTAATAGTCTGTATAACTTTTAGGAAATCTTCGGAAGATATAACAATAACTATTATCATTTATCAATATGAATTACTGATTGTTTATGATCATAATTCTATTGAAAATTGATGAATTATTATACTCTAATTATAAACAATTAATAATTATGATAATGGAAATTGATGATAACAACAGAACAATAAAGATGTTTGAACTGAGTGAAACCATAGACAAATAAATGGGACAATTAAATAGACAATTGAACAGTATCTTTACTTTTACTCTATGATGAAAAAGAAATAGGAAAGACAAATAGATAGGACAATTAAATAGACAATTGAACAGTATCTTTATGATGAAACGGATTCACGAAATCTGGCCAGAGATAAATAATATGATTGCCAAGGTCGGCAAGGTCATTACACCACAGTCTCAGTCGCCAGCTTGGCTTGCACTAAATTTTAATCTCAGGAAATTTTATACAGGAAAAACGAACTTCTCAGATTTCTCTGAGTTCAAAGTTCGAAATCATCACACTTTTAAAACATTCTCAAACATGCTCTTTGAAATCCATGGTATCAGAATAATTTTAGTGACCAATAAAATAGTATATTTTTTCATAATATTGTCCATTTCACTTGAAGAGCTACATGGAACCAGCAATGTTAAATTTATTTTCTCGTTCATTCAATTGGAAACAATACTATTTGAAGTAAATAAAATAAAATATTACCAATACGTTGAATTACAATATATTACCATATTTTCTACGTTAAAAAAACGTATTTTAGTTTTTAATGAAATCAGGTATTAGGTCTATTTTTTAAATAGAATAAACGTTCACAGGATAGAAAGAAGGAAGGGACGTTCCCAGAAGTGATTTGAGAAGAGGCATGTGTCCAGGAAGGCAGGACCAGAAAGTGTGGGGGGGGGGTATGGAATACCCTCCAGTGGGAGGGGGTCTGGAGGCTCTCCCACGTTAAATGTTTGAAAAATATGTAAGTTATCAAATAAATGATCCATCAAATTATACTCAAATATCAAGCCGTTCTCAAACGTTTCACCCACTCTGTATAATAATCAGTTGCACAAAAATCATAGAAAACAATACGGTACCGAAATAGCTATCAGCGTGGAACTTATACGAAAGGTATTCCTCAAGTGGCTTTATCATTATGTTAACACAAGTGATAGGTTAATCACTTCATTGACTCAAATCCTACAACACCAGCAATCTTCATGTCATGTGACTATAGTTGACCAAGCGAAAATGGGTCTCTCAAGGCCACTGCAATGTTGCCACTGGTGGCCACCCCTCACTCGACCAGTCTATATACATTGACTATATTTCTACACCCTGAACATCGCTCTTTCCTTCTCATACCTTCCCTCTTCCTCTTTTCCGTCACTACCTGTCACAAATTCTTTTGAGCACGTCAGGTTCAAAGTTCTATTGTGTCATTCTTTGAAGTTAGAACAATAACATCCCCCGTTACCTCCTCCCATAATCCGCTATATTCTTCAACATACATCATGAAATGAAGGAAAGAATATTGTTATGTATAATGTATAACTCTTTCTTGAGTCATGACATCAAGAAATACAATTTTATAATGATGATTAGATTTTTCTTTATAAATGCAACTATTTATAAACTGAGCTATTACTTCATAAAGGTTACTTGAAGACTTTTATAATAATCAATTGGAAGTGGAGTGATGTAATTTTATTTATTTTAGTCAATATTCTTGTAGTGCCCACTTCACTCTGCATTTTTCAATTTGCATGAATTCTCATTTGATTCCCATCACACTTCATCCAGGCTTTGGACAGAGAAGACAAGCAATACTCCCCACAATAACAATACTTCACTATCACACCCTCTCTCACACACACATTCACTTTCTCTCTTACTAGCCACCCTTAGTACAAAGTGGCAACAGTGTTGGTAGAGACGGGTGGTGGTGTCAAGAGCAAGCTTTGACCTTGAGGGACCCATTTTCGTTTGGCCAACAATAACTCTTTAAACATAAGCTGCTGAGCTTGTTCTCTCATTAGTGACATAAAAGCAATCCTATCATACACAATTCTCGGCTAATAATAGGGAAATGTTTACTCAAACCCACTATCAGAGTACCATACGTAGAGAAACATCCAATGTCAGGTTTATTTTTGCACAAAAAATGGAAAAACTTGGAATATAATAATAATAATAATAGTATTGATTGGTTGGAAGGAAGATGGAAGATGGAAGGAAGGTAGATGGAAGGCTGCCAACCAATCAAACGATTGAGCTGTAAGAAGAAGAATAATAGTAATTACACCTTGTTCTGAGCCAGCCCTAGTGGAAATACATAAGAATTTAGCATGAATATGCTAAAGGAGTTTAGAATAATTGTTAAGGAGTATTGTTAAGGAGTTTAGAATAATGAGTCAGAGCTTAGATTTAATATTGGTTGGAAGATGATAATTTTAATAATTTGTTTTTTATGAGTGAGACCTAAACGCTGCGAATAATTACTAGTGTAGATAAATTATTCACAGAATTACAAATTCATATGAGGAAAAAGCATTGCATTGATAAGAGAAATCTTTCACTAATATTAAAAACACGATACAAGAAGAAATTTCAACAAGCAACAACCTCTCTTCCTCTCTTTGTGGTATGACAAGATTTAGAAGTGTTTATTAATTACTCATTTAAGAAGAATAATTAACGGTAAATCCAATTTTCCGAAACCGTATTCCCAAACGGGAAAACAATTGAATAGATAAAAGATAAGAGAATTCATTTGATATAAACAACGGAAAGATGGGAAAGAAATTACCTCAAGAACTTCCTTTCACCCTCTCTTTCTTTACCGTGTGATATAATTTGGAGTTACATGAGATGAATGGATGTAGATAGAGTAGAAAGTAATTGAGAGGGAAAGAGATGGATAATGCTGAGTTGAAAGGAAAAGGAATAGAAAGTTTTGTAAATCTAAATACTTTCAACGAATAACATTATCATTTGTGGAGCGGTACACAGTCCTCGTAATTTGGAGAAATGAGCCATAAAATACAATCACATCACAAAACACAATCTTTTCAAATTGGGATTTGTCCAGTTTGTTGAATATTTATATAGAATTTAAAGTGGAAGTACTATACTATACCCAGTTTTTATCATCCAAGAAGTTTTATTGCTTTTATATTATACTTATTATAGAAAATACGAATACTATTTTGATAGAAGTATTATCCTCCTTTTACATTGAGATTTTCAATAGTTTTCAATAAGAGAAAAAGAGATTTTCCTAAGGTAGAACTTGTAGGTAGGCATGTATCCTATCAATGGGTCACAAACAACGAAACACGAACATTTCACTGCTCATCAGCTGATACTATGCTTGTTATTACTTATTGTTTCATTACAAATACAGATATAATAAGCATAGCATCAGCTGATAAAAAGCAAAATACACGAGTTCGTGGTGCTTAAGTCTGCACGCACCTTAATATCAACGTTTTTTTCAGGACATTCACAATAAAGAAATAAATCACTCTTCAGGTTTAGCACTGAATGATGGACTAGTAGGCCTTCTTTTATTACATTAATGGGTAACGAGAGGAAACGGTGGAAGATATGTAATGTAGAGGAGCTTATAAGCTTCAAAGATCAAGTTTTTCAAATATTCATGTATTAACGAACTGTGTACAAGTGACCCTTAACAATAACTGTAAATATAGTGAGTCATCAACATTATTTAAAATTGAGTGCCAGAGTACAAGTTATTCATGCAGCTGAATAATAATGATTCATATCATCAAGAACAATATTTGAATTCGAAATTGAGTAGCTCAAATAAAATGATACCATAAAATTAATAGAGCAATTGAAGTTTATGAATCTTTCGAGTGAAATAGTTCTTTTGGTTGATAAGAATGTAGTCCACCGTATCCTCTTCCTGTGATTTTCAAATTAAAAGGTTTATTAGCTCATGTTATTTTAGATGTTAAGAGGGAAAAATATTCAGAAGTAGAAGAAAAAATTCTTCTACTATTATTCAGACATATAAATATACACATAAAAATATTCAGACATACTACTTGCTATTAGAAAGAACATTAGAAAATTCCAAAGAAGACTGAAAAGATACTGTTCTCTTGGTTTTCAACTGATCTCGTGATTCCAGTTAGTACCGAATTACACAATTCAAATCTTTGGGTAAAGGTTGAAACGTTCTCAATTGAATTTCCATTGAACTATGGGGAAGAACTTGCACAGAGACTAATTATTGTTGGATTGATTACTTTTATTCGACGGAAATTTCCAAACAAGCAAATAACAGGTACATGAGCATAAACTAACACGATGGATTAACCATTGGAAGTTCCAACCACAGATTTCATATAAATACAATTAATGAGGTATGTAATATCATAGAATAACCAATCTATAACAAGATCGATAATCTCTGGTAATATCGACATTAACTAGTAACGTTAATGTACTACATCGATTCTGGGATTAAAACAAGAAGAATATTAATATTAATATTAGAAAAGGATATTTAATATCCCCTGAATTAATATCCTGAAAGACTATGAACGATGAACGGTTACATCGTTCAAAGAACACCGCGATTCGCGTGAAATGAATAACATGTTTGATGTAGTGTAGTAGTACTGTAATAACTTACATATTTGATAAGAGTTACAGTGATATACCACCGGTGAGATAAGGCCAATGTCAAACTGGACTTGGAAAAGATATAGATCTAATCAGAGACGTAACAAAACTATTTACAACAGAGATGCAACAAGTAACAATAGGATATCAGGATTCAAGAGGTGTACTGTACAATTACTAATCTCACTACATAATGAAAATAATCAGGATAATCAAAGGATACATCAACTCTAATTCAACCTGAACTCAAGGTTGGAATTTGAAGGACAATTCTAATGGGAGGAGAAATTCTCTTCTATATTCCGAGAGATATTACTTTTAACATGAACAGGGAAAACTAGTTTCTCCTTCCACAATTTGTAGGAGAGGAGTAAGCATGCTGCGCACAATTGGATGTCGACACAAAAGTATGGAGAATGCTGTTAGGTAGTGGGAGTGATTAGTGAAAGAAAGAGTATCGGGGCTCTCTGTCTTCGAGTGAGAGCCGTGTTAAAAGTAATATCTCTCAGACTATAGTACCTGAATTGTTTCAGATATGCAGAGGGTTTCAGGCACAATACTTCAAAGCCCATAAAAATTGATCAAAACATTGATCAGAATAACTGAGAGATAATATTCTTCATTTGAAAGAAAAGTAAATTCGAAATTAATAAGATCGAGGGTGACAAAAATCTACATGAATGTACATGCACGAAGACTAGGGTAACTTCTTTTTAAGCTGTAAACCTGTAGACTATAGACTCACGGAGGGTTCTGGATAGCCTGAATTAGTTAGTAATAAAATACGACAAGATTGAGATCACTTCATGAATTTTTAGTGGAGATTGCGCAAAAAGAATTGATAATATTGAAAATAAAGTGTGATAGGAAATATAAATAATGTCTGTTGATTACGTTGTTGTTTACGATGAACAGAGGTGCCCACTGGAAGATGCGGGGTTGGACTTTATTCCCCTTTTTGGGGGGGTTTCCAATTTATTAGTGGGCGAGGGTAGGGTAGAAACTTAATTTCTTCTAAATTTTTGGGGGTTCGTCCAGTAGTTTGGGAGGGGTGTGTGATCATCCCAGCGATATGCGTTAAATGGTGATGATGACGATAATAATGATAGAATGATGAAAAAATCATTGTCAAATCAGAAATCGTCGAAGGAAGAAGCAGATTATTGATGATGATGAATGAAGGCTGGTCATTAGTTTAAAAAAATTAAAAATAATCTGCACCATGAACAAATAATACAGAGCCACGGAATAGCAGTTGATTTTTTGGTGGAATCCAAACCTCTAATATCATTTGAAATGAATACCTTATCTACTCTTTTCTTTTAGCAAAATGGATGAAATATGATGACGAGTTAACTCTGCACAAGCCCATAAAGCTTATCTTTAATTACAATATTTGAATAGGTAGATTAAAACCTACTCATGGAGTACTCGAACCAAGAAGAAGGAGCGTTTTTAAGAAATCTCCGGGGATTTCCACCTCTCACCAAAATTGGAAAACATCAAGTTGAGAAATTCGAAAAATTTCAAGTGACAAAATTGATGAATAAGCCAGTTAGTAACCTGAAAATCAACTTTTTGTACCTTTTTTTAATTTTAGGATAGGTTATTCTAAAATGTCCTAAGAGGACATACAATGCAGATTTTTATTCTATCTTAATTTCAAGTAGACGTAGACCTATATACAATATTAAGTACAGCAAGGGGTGCCCACAGAGGGGGGGGGCTCGAAAAAGCGGGCTACATCATTGAAATTACATTATTTTGTTGGAGGGGAGTATCAAAATTGAAAAACCATACATTGAGGAAGGTATCATAAAATGTCAGTAATGTTTAAACATAACGGCTGACGAACTATTTGCGAGGTTTCCCTATTTATGAAGAGAAGGGGTACTGAAACTTGAGATAATTAGGGGGGAAGGTTTGCGTCAGTGGGTTCTGGGGGCCACCCTTGGTAAATCAACTTGAAAATAACTAGGGTACATAGATAAATGAAAAAAAAAATAGGAACAAAAGCTCTTTAACAACTCACTGGAAATAGTGGGTATAAAGCTATAAACATGAGAAAAAAATAGAACAAAAGCTCTCTAACAACTCACTGGAACTAGTGGGTATAAAGCTATAAACTTGAGAAAAAATTGGAACAAAAGCTCTCTAACAACTCACGGGAACTAGTGGGTATAAAGCTATAAACTTGAAAAAAAATTGGAACAAAAGCTCTCTAACAACTCACTGGAACTAGTGGGTATAAAGCTATAAACTTGAGAAAAAATTGGAACAAAAGCTCTCTAACAACTCACGGGAACTAGTGGGTATAAAGCTATAAACTTGAAAAAAAAATTGGAACAAAAGCTCTCAACAACTCACAGGAAATAGTGGGTATCAAGCTATAAACTTGAAACTTATAGCACGGCAAACTCCGAAATACGGTATTTTAGACCTACTGAAAATAAGGGTTGGGAATTGTAACCTTTTTCATAGTAAAAAGTACCTATCTTTCCAGAACCTTAAAAATAAAAAAAATCATAAATTTAATTTATAAATGAATGAATCACTTTTGAAATATAAGTAGTTTTCTAAAGATAACACAAACTTTACATTGACTTTGACTATCGAGGTAGCAGCAAAGAAAATGCTTACCCCTTATCCAATTCATAATAATTATTATTCTAACTCAATTTAGGAAGACAGAATTTTATCTAAAAACAATATTCTAATTAGACCAATCTAAAAATGTTAACAATACTCACATGAACTACCAAAGAAAGAGTCAAGAGCGATCGTGAAGGCACAATAATAAATATTAGACACCGGTTAAAACTTTTTCACAGACGCACTGTTGTGAACTTGGCCGAATTTCACAAGAGAACACTGCGATTGTGTGATGACTGCAGACGCAGAGGAACTGCGACTCTGCGAGAGAGTTGTGATTGTATTGTATTGTCTGGCACCTGACGCCCGATGTGCATTCCTTGAGGGGGAACAACAATAATCTGTTCATCAGCAGGTAATTGTGTAGAGGAAGCGCTCCAAAATGATACAGAAAACTTTTTCCGTTGCCAACTTGATACGCGATTCGGTGGAACTTGATACTAAACCTTGATTTTTAGTTTCCTTGCCCTACTACCATAGGTGAGGAATGATTGCTTTCCGAAAAAATTAAGGTACCCAAATTTCTAAACGTTTCAAGGTCCCCTGAGTCCAAAAAATTAGTTTTTGGGTATTGGTCTGTATGTGTGTGTGTTGTGTGTGTGTGTGTGTGTGTGTGTGTGTATATGAGTGTATGGGTGTCTGTTTACACGAGATCTCATCTTCCAATATTAACGGAATGACTTGAAATTTGGAACTTAAGGTCCTCACAATATAAGGATCCGACACGAACAATTTCGATCAAATGCATTTCAAGATGGCGGCTAAAATGTTGTTAAAAACAGGATTTCTCGCGATTTTCTCGAAAACGGCTCCAACTATTTTGATCAAATTTATATACCTAAAACTTTCATTCATAAGCTTTATCAACTGCCAAAAGTCCCATATCTGTAAAAATTTCAGGAGCTCCGCCCCATCTATGCAAAGTTTGATTTTAGATTCCTAATTATCAGGCTTTAGATACAAAATCTAAACAAAAACTTTCGAGTGGAAAAGATTGAGCATGAAAATCTCTACAATTAATGTTCAATATCATTTTCACCTGAAATTGAAAATAAGCTCGAAATTGGAGAAAATGTGATTATTCAATTGCAAACTGTTGTCAACTGTTGATTCTATTAAATCTTTCACTATGAAGAGATAGCAGCTAGACCTCGTGTGTCTCCAGCGTTATTGTCCTGTCACCAGCTGGCTCAGATCTTTGAATAGTAGACTTGAGATGCTGAGATGCGCATGAACACTATAGTGAGGTCTACGTTATAATGACAGTGTATTTGAGTTTGGTCAACTTTGGTTTTGCTATCCTTGTCTATCATTCGACAAAGCCGGTGGTACTATCCTTTTCTAGGTCCAAAACGATGCCAATTATGTATTTGACAGTGTAGAAATATAATTAATTAATGCAGAGAATCGGCATCGCTATTCTTTTATCTTTATATACTGCCATTATAACGTGGACCTCACTATAGCGTCAGGTAATCAATTTTCATAACGGCAAGGAAAGTTGTGTGAGTGTGCCACACCAGATTTTTAGACCGAATGTCACATTCTTATGATACATGCTTTTGAACCGCATTGACGAGCTGAGAAGAATGAGCTGTATTATGAGAAGATCCGATTGTGTAAACAATTATGAATGTTTGATCCTTGAGGTGTCCCCCACTCACCACTAGGTAATCCTGAAATTAAGTGCATCTAACGGGTAATTGTTCTGATAGAACTTAACCCTTGTTTAAAATTATTTGATCCAAAATATTAGATTGATTCATTAAGAAGGCCTTGAAAAGTTATGACAATGGAAAATTAGTATTTTGGCTGTAGGACTAGGACATGGTTTTCAATTTTTCCTAGTATTCCCCGTACTTCTATAAAGCTAAATTTCTGAGGAATCTTGTTCAGAATTAATTCTAGTTTTAAATGATATGTGATGTTTCATTATTACTTGATAATACTTCAAGAGTGGAAGTAGTAAGTAAGTTTCAAGAATTAAAAAAAATCCTTGAAATCCTTTTTTTAAATCTGCAGCTCCTAACCCAGAAATTGTAGGATCCTGTGAGGCCACTCAATTTATTGGAAATTTTATTGTCTTCAAATTCGTTGAGATGTTTTTCCTCAAAAACGATAATTTAGAAAAATGTAATTTTTACTATTTGTAGCGGTTTTGATTATTTTCTTCCTCATTTCTGAGCTTTGGTTCATATTCGAATAGGGTTGCCTCTACTGTACCATGAAATTTTAACTTCACTTTGACTAGGGTAGTCCTTAGAGTATCATGAAATTTTATCTTTTGAATCAAGTTCACTATAAGCGCTATCAATGAATTCAAATATTAGTTTCAAATCCAGTATCAAAAATGCAAAAAATAAAAGAACTGTACACAACTGGAATAATTATAATATTATTGTAGATTTTTCAAATTGGTTCAGAAATACGGTATCCCGTGATGAAATAGAGTATTTTAGTTTGAGATCGTCTATTCAACAATAATTTAATATTCGAAATAGACTGATAACTTTTACAATATTCCAGTGCTATCTATTTAGTAATGATGTTTTTTATTACATTTACAAGCTATATCACTCACCAAATTATTCAGTAATCAAATCAGTGGAACCGGTTTTTTCGTTTTTGGGTTTATTTCACTTATTTAAAATCGATACCGTACTTCAGACACATAGACTTGGTTCCTAAAAAGTAATGAATAAAAAATAATTCCATTAAAAATAATGAATACTTCACTAGTTGATACAGAAGTTTGCTACGTATCAATCCAAATTGTGCAAAATTCGAGTAGTTCTATCTATAGCACGTTAAGCTGCACGCTGCGCTCAGCTGATTATAATTTGTTTATTCCTCATCACTTGCCAAAATGAATGAAACGGGTGGGGGAGCTAATACATCGTAACTACGAACGGTAATTCACTGTTGTTGTTGCATATTGCACTGCTTTGTCACTGTTCTAAATTCATAATGAAGCAACATGGCCCTCTTACGGAAATTCATTGCTTTATTTGTCATTGGAAAGCCCCAAATACAAATACGAACTTATCACACTCACTGGTGGACTTCTTTCTACTTTGTAAGGAATCCGCAATTTTTTCCCAAACACTACAATGTTTTCATCATTGTAAATAGACAAAGAATATTTTCATAAATTTCAAAGGTTAGGGTATTCAAAAAAATTCATACACAAATTAATTTATGAAAAATTGCAAAACGTAAAAATCTTTATTCATGTCCATAAAAAGTACAAAATTTATATATTTTATGAATATGCTTTCAAAAATAGAGTAATACATAAAATAATAGCCAAGTCTGTAAAAGTATTTTCTGATATAAAAATATAACTTAAGTTTAATCGTTTAAGACATAGTAAAGTCTTGCAAGGCGAGTATACTGTTTAGCATGTCTGTATAGAAATGGAAATTAACTTAGCCTACTTGAAATATATGATAGGCCTTACATAAAAAGCTAGCATTTGTACTATGAACACTTGATTTGCAATCAACAATAATTGACACATTTGAAGAAATAAGTAGTTCAATTGACTTGATATTATCAATTTTGAGTGAAAAAGTACCCGAATTTTTTTCACTCTAGAATATACTTTTCATAAGAGGAAGTATAAGATTCCTTCCTATTATATGAATAAAGTTGTGCAAAGAGAGATAACGTTTAAAATGGAAAGCTACATATTAATGTTTTTCATGTCAGAGAATAAAATTATACATAAATTCCCAAGAATAATAATAAGCTAACAATTTGAATATCTCTAAAACAGTAGAATGACAAAATCATTATCATGAACTCTCTGAAAAATTAACCTAAAGCTATTTGAAAAATCTTCGTTGTCATGGGATCCAGTCAAAAGATTAAATGACTCACAAAGTTTAGAACTTTTGCATGCAATCATATACCCAATAAACAACTTAAAAATGAAATAATATATCTGAATATAATTAATCTGAAATAATATACAGAAATATCAGTTACATTTTGAATTCATTCGACTTCAGTTTTCCTTCAAATAGATCTATTCTACGTTTTTATGAATCTCGAGAGATTATTGATAGGGAAAACCTTCAGTTTTGCAGTTTTGAACTGCCATATTCTGTAGAAATACAAAATTGATTATTTCAGAAATAATACTAATGTTTTATAGGTATTATTACAAAATGTAAATACAAAAGTAGATTACAAAGAAGAATACAAAAGTAGAATAATACAAACATAATAAAGTGGAAATAAGAAGGATATATGAACAGTTTGAGAACTGCCATAAAGGTGTATGGAAAATCGTTATTTGTCTTTGCAGTAACTTACACCGGATAATATACAGGCAATCATATACCCATTTAAACAACTTCAAAATTGTTCAACTAGAATAACACACAAGATGATACAGTAAACAATAACAATAATACATGGACAGTTTGAGAACTGCCATGAAGCTATATGGAAATTCGATTGTTGATATTGTGTGTATCCAATGACTTACAACCAATCATATACCCATTCAAACAGCTTCAAAATTCCCAAGTAGAATAACACACAAAATGATAAAGTAAACAATAAGAAGGATACATGAACAGTTCGAGAACTGCCATGAAGCTGTCCGTGGAAAATCATTGTTGTATGTTTGCAGTGACATACAACGGATCATATACAGATAATCATACACCCATTCAAACTGCTTCAAAATACTTGAGTAGACGATTACAAAAAATGATAAACAGGGAATCATATATCCATACAAACTGCTTCAAAATACTTGAGTAGACGATTACAAAAAATGATAAACAGGGAATCATATATCCATACAAACTGCTTCAAAATACTTGAGTAGACGATTACAAAAAATGATAAACAGGGAATCATATATCCATTTAAACAACTTCACAATTGCTCAAGTTGAATAACACACAAGATGATAAAGTGGACAAACAGAATGATACATGAACAGTTTGAGAACTGCCATGAAGCTACCTATGAGAAATCGTTGTTATTGTATGTTTCCAGTGACTTACAACGAATCATAAACAGGCAATCATATACCCATTCAAACTGCTTCAAAATACCCAATTACAATAACACACACAATGATAAAGTGGACAATGAGAAGAATACGTGAACAGTTGGAGAACTGCCATTAAGCTACCTATGGGAAATCGTTACTATGTTCTGTTTGCAGTGACTTACAACCATAAACAGGCAATCATATACCCATTTAAACAACTTCACAATTGCTCAAGTTGAATAACACACAAGATGATAAAGTGGACAAAAAGAATTATACAAAAAGAATTATACATGAACAGTTTGAGAACTGCCATGACGCTATATGGAAAGTTGTTGATATTATGTTTTTGCAATGACTTACGACAACTCATATATCCATTTGAACAGTTTCAAACTACTTGAGTAGAATAATACAAAAATGATAAAGTGGCAATAAGAAGGATAAATGAACAGTTTGAGAACTGCCTATGAAGAATAGTTGTATTTTGTTTTTGCAGTGACTTAAAACGGATAATAATATACAGGCAATAAAATACCCATTTAAACAGCTTCAAAATACTTGAGTAGAATAACACTCAAAATGATACATTAAACAATAAAAATGATACATGAACAGTTAAAGAACTGCCTTAAAGGTGTATGAAAAATCGAGAATAGAATACAAAAGTAGAATAATACAAAAATAATAAAGTGGAAATAAGAAGGATATATGAACAGTTTGAGAACTGCCATAAAGGTGTATGGAAAATCGTTATTTGTCTTTGCTGTAACTTACACCGGATAATATATAGGCAATCATACATCCATTTAAACAAGTTCAAAATACTTGAGTAGAATAATAAAAAACGATACAGTGGTAAATAAGAAGAATACATGAACAGTTTGAGAACTGCCATAAAGGTGTATGGAAAATCGTTATTTGTCTTTGCTGTAACTTACAACACCGGATTATATATAGGCAATCATACATCCATTTAAACAAGTTCAAAATACTTGAGTAGAATAATAAAAAACGATACAGTGGTAAATAAGAAGGATACATGGACAGTTTGAGAACTGCCATAAAGGTGTATGGAAAATCGTTATTTGTCTTTGCTGTAACTTACACCGGATAATATATAGGCAATCATATATCCATTTAAACAGCTTCAAAATACTTGAGTAGAATAACACTCAAAATGATACATTAAACAATAAGAATGATACATGAACAGTTTGAGAACTGCTATAAAGCTATATGGAAAATGTTGTTTCTGCAGTGATTTATAAAGGATCATATACAGGCAATTATATACCCATTTGAACATCTTCAAAATAGTCAATTAAAATAATACATTAAACAATAATAATGATGCATAAAAAGTTTGAGAACTGCCATAAAGGTGTATGAAAAATCGTTGTGTTTGAAGTGACTTACAACGGATCAACAATAGAGAAAGTCTGCAGGCAGTCGGTGAGCCATTTGACGGAGAGGGTCTTGTGATGCGTCATGTTGTACTTGAGCTCAGGCTCCTTGTGTCCGGGAACATAGAGCGCGACATGCGAGCAGATGCCCATCGGTCCGTCGCAGTTGGCGTGAAACATGACGGTCTTCTCGTCCTCCGGGGTGGTGTGGGGGTCCGCCTCGCGCTTCAGCAGGACAGCACCCGCCTCCTTCACCAGGTCCATGACGTCGTTCTTGCTCAGGTCGCGCCACCCGCCACTCCAGTTGGGAGACAGCGACACGTGAAGACCGTTCAGCAGCTTCGGCAGCTGCAAAGTCACCACAACGTCCACTGTCATTCGAGCAATTGGGTGCAGACGAGCAGCAATGCGCCATCAGACGAGAAGTGGGTGAGGGAAGTTGGAGGTGTAGGATTAGGAGGAAGCTGAGTTAGCGGAGAATAAGGAGGAGGAGCAGGAGGAGATAGAGATAGAAGACAAGCGGAAGGGGGTAGGAGGAGAAGTAAGAGGAAGAAGAACAAAAACAGGAGGAAGAGCAGGAGGAAGTTGAAGAGAAACAGGAAGAAGTTGGGGAGGAGTAGGAGGAGGGAGAGGAAGAAGAAGAGAAGCAAGAGGTAGTTGAGGATGATCATGAGGGAGAAGAAGAAGAAAAGGAGGAGGATCAGGAGGAGGAGTTTGATAAGAGCAGGTGAAAGAGGAGGAGGAAGAAGAAGAAGAAGAAGAAGAAGAAGAAGAAGAAGAAGAGAAGAAGAAGAAGAAGAAGAAGAAGAGGAAGAGGATGGATAGGGGAGAATGATGATGAAGAGAAGTAGAATGAAGAGAAAAAGGAGGCGGACGAGGAAGAATAGGAGGAGGTGGAGGAGTGGGACAAGGAGGAAGAGGAGAAGGGAGAAGGAGGAAAATGTTGAATAGGGGAAAATGGGGAGGAAGGGAAAGAGAATAAGGATGAAGAGGAGGGGAATGAAGAGAAAGAAGAGGCGGAGGAGGAAGAAGAGGAGGAGGTGAGGAGTAGGAAGAGGAGAAAATGAGGAAAAGGAGAAGAGGTTGAGAATGAGGAGAAAAATGAGGGGGAGGAGGAGGAAGAGGAAGAAGAGGAGGAGAAGGAGGAAGTTGAGGAGCAGGAAGGAGAGGAAAAAGAGGAGGAGGAGGAGGAAGTTGAGGAGCAGGAAGGAGAGGAAAAAGAGGAGGAGGAGGAGGAGGAGGAGGAAGTTGAGGATCAGGAAGGAGAGGAAAAAGAGGAGGAGGGAGAGGTAGAAGAAAAGAAGAAAGGAGAGGAAGAGGAGGAGGGAAAGTAGAAAAAGAGAAGGAAGGAGAGGAAGAAGAGGAGGAGGAGGAGAATGAGGAGCAGCAGGAAGGAGGAGGAGGTGGAGTAGGAGAAGGAGGAGGAGGAGAGAAGGAGAAGAACAAGATGAAGAAGAAAAAGAAAAATATAAGGAGAAGACGATGACGGAAGAAGAGAAATAGAAGACAATGATAGATAGATAGATATATTTATTGATAATTGTTACTAGGCTGTTGCCTATGGTAACATTTACAAAAATTGACAATAAAATTAAATCAAACTTATGAGATAAATAATAATTATTTAACAGTTCTGCACTAGTATTGATCAATTACAAATATCGAAGAAAATAATATAGTATATATTAAGCTATCAACATTATACTAGATCACATTAGCAATACTGGAGGAAAGAAAAGTTGTTATTTGCATCCATGTGGAACTTATCATGGTAGTATTCGAAATATTAAACTCCATAATACAATACAATAGAGAGTAGATGGAATAGGTAAGAAATAAACTATGAAGGTGGTCCTATTAAAAAACATTATGATCAGACTTTTAATAAAAAAGAAAAGAAGTAATGATGAAGGAAATACAAGCAAGGAAACATTCACTTTCATTACTATTGAGTGTAGACAAGCAGAAGCAATACGGGACCAGATGAGTAGGTTTCGAGTAAAATTTGGAGGAGTAGATGAAGGAGGAAGAGTAGAGACGACAATAATTGAAGAAGAAGATAGAACAAAAACTAGAAAAAAACGGTACGGAACCAGGCAAGAAGTAGGAGTGGAGAAATGAGATGGGTGCGTGGGACAAGACGAGGAGTGCTTAAGAAGAATATAGTAGGAAAAGAAAAGGATGACGAAGAAAATAAAAGCGAGAACGAATATTTGAAAAAATAATTTAGCATGTAGATGACAGTAACGACGTACAGAGACAGCCAAGGTGAAGAGATGATTAAACGTAGATAAAGCCAGAGGCATAAACAATATAAAGTCAAAAACAAAGACTAAGCAGGGAGTAGAAGATAATGACAACGATGAATTAGAAAGAAGGATAAGGATAAATGAAAATAGAAGATGAAGCGAAAAGCAAATCCAAGAAAAAGGAAAAGTGGAAAGGCAAATGATTAGCAAGGAAATAGAGAAGTCACCGCAAGTTCCATAGTTTATAAGAATAATAAAATGGATACTAAGGCCAATACCTAGTATTACTTCAGACCCCACAACTAATTAATGACGTCATAACATGTAGATTGATTCTTCCTAGAATCATAGTAGTCTCTACTATAGTGAGGTCCACGTTATAATGACAGTATTTGATCAATTTTGACTTTGCTATCCTTGTCTATCATTCGACAAAGCCGGTGGTACTATCCTTTTCTAGGTCCACAACGATACCAATTATGTTTTTGACAGTATAGAAATATAATTAATTAATGTAGAGAATCGGCATCGCTATTCTTCTATCTTCTTCCACTGCCATTATAACGTGGACCTCACTATAGCTTATTAATGTATGATCTCTAATTTTTGTTACTCTGATTTTTATTTGGTAAAATACTATCTAAATTCCAGATTGAAGAAATTTCTATTCTATTAAAAAGACATTTTATTGAAATAAAATCACTTTATTCCACAAATGCAATAATTTCTCCATACTTTCAGCTTGATAGATAGTTAGCTTGATTCAGTGATAGAGCTATTGATAAATTTATCTCAACCAAAAATACTTAATTATAGCCTGTATCAGGATCAAAGGAGAGGTAAATCAAAGGTAAACCAAATTAGATGTTACTCTTTTTTTAGGAAAGAAGCTCCCACGGACTTGTTCACAATAAATCTGTGGTACAAAGGAAGAAACCCATCAGAATGTTTTTCAGTTAGGTAAAACCACAAATCTTATGATGTTATGGACAGTTATAAAGGTGCGTACAGATATATGCGCCGCGAACATGAACAATTCACTTTTAATCAGCTGACTATAACTGTATTTTTACAGAAACGGTAAGATACAGATATAAAAAGCTTGGTATCAGCTGATTAAAAGTGAATTGCTCATGTTCGCGGCGTATATCTGTACGCACCTTTAAACTTGCATTTACTTTTTGATTTATTAGTTCAATAGTTCTTTCACTCACTTTATTTACTCTGTTGTTTCACACTCTAATTATACTGTTATTTCACATTTTATTTACACTGTTCTTTTACACTTCATGGAAACTGTTGTTTTGCTGGATTTGTTTTGTTCTTTCTTTTTATCGCTTGTATACATTTTTGTTTGAAAGTTTAATCTCTTGGAAAGAGAATACAGAAACTTTTGGAGTCTTGTTATAATTCCCGCGACAATTAGGTACACAACAACAGAAACCTATGATTTAAAACCTCAAATTTACCATTAATTTTCACACACAAATATTGGAAGAATAATGAACAAACCATATTCATTGAAATGGAAGACCGTGAAAATAGAATTCGTAATTGGAATTTTGTTGGTTACCATAATCAGATGTGATAGCAAGCATCAGCGCTCTTATTTCGCTTGCCTATCGCCAGTAGATCGTCGATCTACGTGTGATGACGTCATAGTTTATCTAGCTTCAGTTGTGGGGCCTGAAGCATAGCCACCTCTAATACAAGGTCCCGGCCTGCGATATTGCAACGTCGCAGTGTAGGCCTAGAATCTAATACCTGATTGGTGTCAAAGATTTTTAAAATACCAGCTGATCTTTTTCACCAATAATGTATCAGATTCTAAGCCTACGCTGCGACGTTGCAATATCGTAGGCCGGGGCCTTGTATTACAGGTGGCTATGCCTGAAGTGATAGTGGTATTGCTAAGGCCCGCCGCAAAGTAGACCCACGTTAATCCACGAAAAACAACCCACGCCGTGGGATGTTTTGTAAACCATTGCTATAGAATTATTCATAATCAATCAGCTGACAAGTGGATTATTCATTGAATGTATTACACAGATGTCTGGAGAAGCCTAGCAATGGTTTACAAAACATCCCACGGCGTGGGTTGCTTTTCGTGGATTAGCGTGGGTCTACTTTGCGGCGGGCCTAAAATCCTGATCACGTCATGATAAGTTCAATTGTAATAAATGAATGTATAAGAAAATGAATTATAATGTACCTAATATAATATGAATATTTCAAGGTATGGAAAGTTTCTTACCAGTTTCTGAGAAATGATTCTACTTTTCATGAAAGCTTCACTGCCGGGAAACTCTTCAGTTCCACGAACTTCCCAAACATCTGGTTTAGACATAGCGGTCAATTTCAGACTATGCTGAATCCCTGAAAAACAATACAAAATTAGGAGTGGCCGTAGTCGAGTGGATCAGATGCTGGCTTTATGATTCAAATCCCGGCCCGGGCAAGATATTTATCTCGGGCCACTCCCGTGTATCGGATGGACACGTTAATTCGTCGGTCCCGGCTGCCTAAAAAGCAGTCGTTAGGTTATGTCAGAGGCCCTGAAATTGATCAGTTGCGACCTGAAAACTCTGACACCAGACCTGAGCCAGCCAGGTGACACGATATTATTATTATTAATACAAAATTTAATTTTAATGTTCTATGAAACTGTCAACTGATGTATTGATTAAACAACTAACTCATGGATTCAATTATTTCATACGATCAAATATTAATACGAGTTTTAATAGTGATCAAATTTGTTCTTTAAACAAGTTTTAATATTGTAAAGAACTTATTCCCCATACACAGACTTAGTATATGTGTGGGAATGATCACCATTTAATTGATTTTGTATGTACTGTATAAATAATGTTTTTGATATGTGAATGTGTACGTTCTGTGTACAGTAAATTGTTCCAGTTCCAATCGTAAATTGTTCTATCACGTGACTAGTGCAAAATGTTCCCATGGAACGCCATTTCAAAATCGTTGGTTCAAGCTTTTGGCGCGCACATATAAAGTTGATTTACACTAAACTGTGTCGTTTACTAGCTGCGTGAATGAAGAAAGGCTGTTTTACAAACCTACCGTCTAGAAAAGTGTAAATTTCTTTTATTCCATTACTTTCAAATTTTCTATCGAGAAAAATTTATTTAATGAATGGTTATCAAACATCATATTGTTGGTTATGGATTCTATGCTATGCTATGGTTAACAAACTATCAGGGCATGCGCAGAGAAGCAAGCAGACTACAATTATAGTCGACCAATGAGAGCTCAGATAGTTGGAACTGTACCAGGTCGGAAAATTTACCACACTTCGACTGTGGGGCAGGATTTTGGAGCTGGAACAGGTTTCTGGAACAGAATCTGTCAAAATTCCTCCCATGGAACGCGGAACTTTTTACTTGGTAAATGGTGAATCGGACAATTTACCACATTCCATGTACACAGAACGGGCCCAATTAAACACTATTTGAGTGAAAATTCGACTGAGTCACTGTCGATGTTGTAGAACCGTTCCATAAAACTGTAGAATTTGACGATATATGTGTGTTTTATTACACTATTTGAGTGATTGGAACGTCATTCAATTTGGCAGCATTCAGTTCAACAATTAATAGCATGCTTATCCATTCTATAAATATGATGCCAATGTTATTTATGAATTCCGACAATCTGTGGCAAGGAAACGCCTCTGGCATTTCGGTGGCACAATACTGGACACGACAACTCTGATGCCTTTATTGCTCGGACACGAAAAAGTGAAAGTAAAGTAATGATAGGTAGTGCGTAATATTTTTATGACAATTTGCGAAAACATCAATTTGTCAGATTTTTGTTTACATTATTGTATTTATCAACTCTGATAAATAATTATTTCTTTCGAAGAGAACAAAAATTTCTACTCCAATTCAAAGCAAGTGGAAATGAGTAAACTTTAATCTGAAGTTAAATTAAAACAAATAAGCAAAAATCTGGTGTGGCGCACTCACACAACTTTCCTTGCCGTTAAGTCTTGGTCTTTCCTTGACCCTTTAAAGGGTCAAGTTCACGGGGCGAGTTTACAAGCTACAAGCCGGCTTTTTCACAAGCAGCTCGTAAACTAGCCGCGTGGACTCACCGCACTAGCTTAAAAGCTGCTTTTAAAAACGCTCTTGAAAAAGTTGACTATGCCGGCGACTTAATACGCCACTTGCCGGCTTTTGAGCACTAGCGCATGCGCATACTCCTCAATTCTACAGGTTAAAATCTGGAGCGAGAGGCATAACGACATAACCTAACTTTCAAATCAAGCCAAGCTCTGCATGAAGTCGAATAAATTTCTAAAAATATTAAATATGAGTGAAAACAGGTAATATGAGCAGTAAAACAGTGTTGGAAAAAGTATTCCACACGCTAGCTACTTGGCTACTGAGCGAGTGGAATGTTTTGTGTGTACTCGATAACTAGCGCACTCGCCAACTCGCCGGCTTCTAGCTTGTAAAAAAGCCACGTGGACTTGACCCTTTATGAAAATTGATCACCTGACGCGAGTGTTCACGTGCATCTCAAGTCTACTATTAAAATATCTGAGCCAGCTGGTGATAGGACAATAACGCTGGGGACACACGAGGTCTGCTATCTCTTCGTAGTGAATGATTTAATAGAATCAACAGTTGCTTACCTCACGTGAAGTTGCCCCCCTCATCAAAGCTAGGCTACCAAGTAAGATACAAGGTCGAAAATGGTATCATTGGTTAGTGCTTCGTTAGTGCAAGTGCACAAATCCCCATTGTTAGTGCTTTTCTGGTTCAGGAATTATAATTTAAAAATCTGGTGTGGCGCACTCACACAACTTTCCTTGCCGTTATGAAAATTGATCACCTGACGCTAGTGTTCACGCGCATCTCAAGTCTATCATTCAAAAATCCAGTTGGTGAGCCAGCTGGTGACAGGACAATAACGCTGGAGTCACACGAGGTCTGCTATCTCTTCATAGTGAATGATTTAATAGAATCAACAGTTGCTAACAGTTTGCAATTGAATAATCACATTTTCTCGAATTTCGAGCTTATTTTCAATTTTAGGTGAAAATGTTACTATACATTAATTGTAGAGATTTTCATGCTCAATCTTTTCCACTTGAAATTTTTTGTTTAAATTATTTATTTATTTACAATGCGAATGTTACTAATGTTATAACATTGAAAGATGAAATAATAAGATAGTCCTTGTGCTATTGTATCTGAAGCCTGATAATTGAGAATCTAAAATCAAACTTTACATAGATAGGGCGGAGCTCCTGAAATTTTTACATAAATGGAACTTGTGGCAGTTGATAGAGCTTATCTATGACTATTTTAGGTATGAATTTAATCAAAATCGTTGAGCCGTTTTTTAGAAAATCGCGAAAACCCCTGTTTCTTACCTCATTTTTGATATTTTAGCCGCCATCTTTAATTGCATTTGATCGAAATTATTCGTGTCGGATCCTTATAGGGGAAGGACCTTACGTTCCAAATGTCAAGTCATTCCGTTAATTGGGATACTCATACACACACACACACACACACACACACACACACACACACACACACACACACACACACACACACCATACAACCCAATACCAAAAAACCACTTTTTTGGACTCAGGGGACCTTGATACGTATAGAAATTTAGAAATTAGGATACCTTAATTTTTTTTTGGAAAGCAATACTTTCTTCACCTATGGTAATAGGGCAAGGAGGTACAGCAAGATATTTTAAATATTTAACGTCAACACAGAGGTAGCATGAACTAATAATTTAGTTTTTTTTTTTTGGAAAGCAATACTTTCCTAACCTATGGTAATAGGGCAAGGAGGTACAGCAAGATATTTTAAATATTTAACGTCAACACAGGGGTAGCATATCATTATCACTATTTTTAACGTGTTTCGGATGGATACGTTAAGCCGTCGGTCCCGGCTGCCTAAAAAGCAGTCGTTAGGTCATGTCAGAGGCCCTGAAATGGATCAGTTGCGACCTGAAAACTCTGACAACAGACCTGAACCAGCCAGGTCACACGATATTATTATTATTATCACTATTTTGGAGTCCTCTCTAGATATCACTAGTTTATAATAAAGATGACATTCTAGTATGAACATGGATAGCTAAAAAGAAGACATAGAATACATACATACATGCAAGGGATATGAAAAATGATAAATGAGTAAAAGACACTAGTATCATATCGCAAATGCCTCATAAGGTGCGTACACTTTTGGAGCAATTCACTTTTAATCAGCTGATGCAAAGCTTTTTATATCTGTATCTTACCGTTTCTGTAAAAATACAGATATAGTCAGCTGATTAAAAGTGAATTGCTCATGTTCGCGGCGCGTATATCTGTACGCACCCATAGATAGCATTAGAAGTAATGCAGTCAAATAGCAGTCAGTATTTTTAAATATGAATTGATATTAGAAAACTCACAATTGAAACTTATCACAGCCGTTCCGTTAGCAAGACACTTGAAAATATTTACATCTGTTTTGCACACATTATTATCTTGTGTGGCGACGATCGCATGGGTAACTTCGAACCTGCAATCGAAATGAGAAATTCAGTATCACAACAGAAATGGATGATAATCAATGAATGAAATGCAATGGCTGGAACAGCTGATATTCGTAACTGAGAACAATTTCAACTATTCTATTCTGAAATGACCAAAACTATCAATTACATTCAGATGTCCCTTAACTCTGTAAGAATATGTCCCGTTATTTTATGAATAGGTGATATAAAATACGCTGTCAACTAAAAATTATGTTTATTATAACAATATCTCCCAGTGACGATAATTGAAAATATTCTAATAAAACGAATTTGCTTTATTACCAAAAGAAATCATATTGCCCAATTTACAATAGCTTATCAATTATAAAAATGGTTTGACTCTGATTTAAGAAAGTTTGTTTCATGGACATTTTGCTGATGAATGATACTATGAAGGAAGTGATAGTGAGATACTGGTTTTCACTATTAGCTGAACAATATTGCAAAACACTCTCACAAAAAATGCTTGTTTGAGGTCTATTCCGGTGAAATGTTTATTTGTGATCTTATTCCGGTTTCTAGGACACTTATTAAATCTAATGGAACATTAAACTTATAGAATAATGGACTAGCAGACTATTAAACATAAATGATGAAATTAAATTGTTAATGATCAGTTATTCATTATTGAAAAGTTCACCCAAAGCTGAAAAATCCAGTATTCAACCAATAAAAAGCACACTGATTTTCAACTCAATTGATTCATTGATTTGCCATTTTAAAAAATAATAATTTAAAAGTATGAACTGTTTGAACAGTGAAAATATAATTCCCACGAGTTCAAATTGGACTATTCCCATTCAGTGAGTATGAATAATACCATTAGAACTTATGGGAATTATATTTTAACTGTAACTGTTGTGTGCAAATCCAGCTTTAGGGTGCAAACATCGTGAAGCGACAAAGGTAGAGAGTGTTGCATTTAATGAATATCAAAGTCAATGGAAAGATGGAAATAAATTGGTAGTTGTATTTGTTCGAATGCTAATTGATGAATAATATATTATTAAACGAAAATCCCAATTAAATGCTGTGAATCACCCGAAGACTTCTGCTAATGCAAATATTTCCATATAGCTGTTTACCCTGTTGTCAATATTTGCAGTAGCAGAAGTCTTCGGGATGATTTACAGCATTTAATTGGGATTTTCGTTTAATAATAATTATTCAATGGACAGAGTTCAAGGCACGATCCAATGATGCATTGCAGAACGACCTTACAGAAGCTATAGTGAGGTCCACGTTATAATGACAGTGGATTAAGATAGAAGAACAGCGATGCCGATTCTCTGTATTAATTAATTATATTTCTACACTGTCAAAAACATAATTAGCATTGTTGTGGACCTAGAAAAGGATAGTACCACCGGCTTTGTCGAATGATAGACAAGGATAGCAAAACCAAAGTTGATCAAATACTGACATTATAACGTGGACCTCACTATATCTAGTTTACTACAGTTTTGATTGGATTTTGAAATTTGCCGCCAAAATAGCTACAATATGGCCGCTTCATAAGTAACATTGGTGTCTAGTCTTTGAAAATTGAATTTTAAAGCGAAATCATAACCTCATTCTTTTTTGGAAACTTTTATTCATCAAAATTTTGGAGAAAGACAGTTTTGCGCTATGCCTTTTGTCTTCTCCCAATCATATTATATTGTAATAATGATTTGTGATTGTCAATGTAATAAATAAAATGCAGATAAAATAGCATATGCCATACCGTTCATAGAGGACGAAAAACTAGATGCAAAAATAACGAAAGAAGAACTGAATTTGGTATTGAAAAAGGCAAAATGGAATAAAGCTCCGGGCACTGACGGCATACCGGCAGAATTTTTCAAATCAGCTCCAGATCAATTCTTAAATTTGCTGCTCAATTTTTATAATTATATTTATGATACAGAATTGGTGCCTGACAATTTTTCGGAAGCGGTTATCTTCCCAATTCATAAAAAAGATGATTTGAATGAAGTTGCTAATTACAGAGGCATACAATTCATTAATGCATTTGCAAAAATTTTCGCAGGAATTTTTCTGAATAGATTAAACGACTGGGTAGAGGAAAATGAAGTAATAAATCCTTTTAGAAAAGGATACAGTACAGTGGATAATATATTCAGTTTATACAGCATCATCAATTTGAAAATGAGGAGGAGGAAAGATAGAGTTTATTGTTTGTATGTTGACTTCAAGGCCGCTTTCGATAAAGTAGATCCTAATGCTTTAATTTATAAGTTGTTTCAGATTGGGTTGTCTAGCAAATTTGTGAGAATTGTCCAGAAATTATATGAGAATACACGGGCGTTTGTTTGGTGTAAAAATAGTCAAAATAAGAAGGATGGGCTGAGTAATGCATTCTATACAGAGAACGGATTAAAACAAGGCTGCTTGTTGTCCCCGATTTTATTCACCCTGTTTATTAATGATATTTTGATAATATGGAAGAAGGGATATGGGTGGACGAGTGAATATTAAAGGACTTATGTATGCCGATGATTTGATTCTGATTGCATCCACGCCGAAAGCATTACAAAAAATGATAATATGTTTGAAACATTACTGTGAGACGTGGGGACTTACAATCAATACCGACAAAACTATGATAATGGTGATGAGAAGGGGAGGGAGACTGGCCCATCATGAGAGGTGGTACTGGGGAGAAGAGCGGATCGGAGTTGTAAACAAGTACAAATATCTAGGCGTAACATTCACTCCTCAGTTGGCGTTCAGTGAGCATGTCAGAGAGAGAGTGTCAGTGGCAAAGTTTGCATTGAATAATGTGTGGAATATTTTTGTGGCCCAAAATGAAATAAACATCGAGAGTAAGTGGGTAATGTTTGATGCGGTTGTAAGAGCTCTTGTGAGCTATGGTGGTCAGGTGTGGGGATATAAGCAATTTGAAGAAATAGAACGGTTACACAGAGCCTTTATCAAGAAATTATTTTCGTTACCGCAATCAACACCCAATTATATCATCTATTTGGAAGTCAATAAGTATAATTTACACCATTATTTGTTTGAGATGCATTACAGCTATATTATAAGAACCCTTTCTTTGCGACCAAACAGGCTGCCACGAAAACTTGCACAGAAAATGTTTGAACAGAAAGTAGGATGGTATAAAGTGTGGAAAGAGCAGGCTGAAAAATATAACATTGAATTGCCAAGATGGGAGGAAGGAATGTACTAAGGCAAAGTTTAAATAATATTAATGAATGTATAAAAAACGAATGTAGAGAGAAATGGAGAGAAAGAGCGAGGCAATCTGTAAATTATACTGTCTATTCACGTTTGAACCCAATCACCGAACACAATAATTATATAGGAGCCAATCTCACCGCAATGAGAAGTCAATCATATTCAGATCAAGGGGAGGTCTATGGTACTTGAATAGTAGTGTGGGAAGAGAGGGAATTCAGACCATATGTACGTTATGCAATAGGAGGGAAAGGGAGGATACAATGCATTTTATCGGAAGGTGTCCAGTACTAGCAGAGATAAGAGGAGCGCATTTAGGCGATAGAGAGCTATCAGAGGATCAGGTGGTAGGGTTTTTGAATGGTAGTGATTGGAGGGCGCTGATAGTTTTTGTGAGGAATGCTTGGGCTTACAGAAAAATGCTAATACAGGAATATAATACTTGATGGTTTCACTGCTTTTCTTTTTTTACTCCTGCATATGTAGTATAATGTAATTTCATATGTAATACTTTTGTTGCCATGATCTCTTTGGTTGATTGATTCCAAAATTGTTTAAAATTTGGAATTTTTCAAATTGGATAAAATTCAATTTCAAATACTTGCATGTAAATTTTAAATCAATAAAATAGCTCAACTTGGCATACGACCAACAGGTCATGTCATAATATATATATATATTTGTGTAATCATCAAATTATTATTGATTGAGTGTCATGTTATGTTTTTTCTTGTATCAATAAATATATTTTCTATTCTATTCTATTCTATGTAATAAATAAATAACTAAATAGGCTTCTTTCCATAGACTTTAATGCATGTCAAGGTCTATAAATACAGGTCATGACAAAATCCCATGATGCATTGCAAAATCGCCATTTTATGGGGTTCTAGCTCACCAATTTTCAAATTTATCAGCTGTTATCATTATAGATTGAACAACATTGATGTGTTATTTTGTTATATTGTTCAAGGGATATTGCTTGGCTTTCAATTGTAAAATAAATTGCTCTGACAGAATAATAATATTTAGATTCCAACTAGGAACTGAATTGTTGATTTTTAGATTCAATTGATCGGGAACTTAAAACTCTTTTTGAAATTGGCCTCGCATATTTCTGTCTTGTCCCAATGCCTTTTGAATCATAATCCTTGATTTACAAGAATAAGAAAAAAATTTTAATAATAAATAAATGAATTATTGAATCACTTATTATTGAAATTTCATTATTAAAAAATTCTAAACCTGAATTCACATATTATCTGAACTAGAATATTGTTTTTAAAATGCATAATTTTGTTACGAGCAAATTGAATTGGATTGGATTTTCAAATGTACCGCCATAAAGACCCCATAAAATGGCTGCTCACAACAATAGTGTCATGACCTGTATTTTATAGACCTTGATGCATGTAATTGGATGGTGGCGCACTCTGAAGGGGAATAGTGGAACGGTGTGTGCGTCACCATTTACATTCAACACTATCGAGAGCTTGAAGCGGCACTTCGCCGCTACAAATAAAAGTTGTTTTTATTATAATTTTTAATTGTTTGGACCCAAAATCATGAAATATGATAAACCAAATCCAACCTTAACGATTCCACACATTTGAGATCGAATTTGACGCAGAAATCCCTGAGCGTCTGGCACTGTTCAGCATTCAATTTGATCGGACAAAGGCAAAATGGCTCAGACATGCAGTAATTAGTAGCCGGCTCAGTGCCGCTGCTTGGTGCGTGCAGCTGATTCAGCAGTTTTATCATTTCGTCCCCTTTGGCACAATCCCTGAAACGAAACCATTCAAATATTAACATAAGCGACACTATATTGAAGACGATATAACTGTGACTTGGTGCAAAAACTACCAATGTCAATTTTTTTCAAAAATGAGTTTAATACAATAATACATCACTGGGTCGATGTCAAACGAGGCAAACGACAGAAGAGTCCTGCGACAGTCGAGACCAGCGACGGTAGAGACCTGCGACATTCGAGGCCAGCGACGGTAGAGGACTCCTGAAAAAGAGGCCTCAAATGTCGCCTGCGTTAGGCGACAGTTGAGGCCTCTCTAATTTTTGCACAGCCCCGACAGTCGAGACCTGCGATGTTAGAGGACTCCTGAAAAAGAGGCCTCAAATGTCGCCTGCGTTAGGCGACAGTAGAGGACTCTTCAATTTTCGTACACTCCCGACAGTCGACCCCTACGACCGTAGAGGACTGGAAAACAGTCCTCTACTGTCGTAGGCCTCGACTGACGTCGGTCTCGACTGTCGCGATAAAATGCATACTCAAAGCAATAAAATGTATACTACCAATGTCATTATTGACATTCTTCTCATTTTCATGATTGACATTTTTCTCAGAATGCAAAAACTACCAATGAAGACATATGTTTTTAGATTGTCATTCATACTCCGTGCCAGAACTACCAATGTCGACTTCTGCACTTCTAGCACTCGCATTTCCGTATCGAAATGCCGTAGTTCGAAAATACAAGGTGAACTTTAAAGCTGATTTGTTAGAAAGTTGATATCTTGATATAGGTAGTTATTGCAAAAAATGAATTTGAATGACTTCTTTGTTGATGAGGGATTCCTAACGGGAAGGTCCCTCCTAGCCTGAATATCATTATTATTGAAGCTGTCAATGGGCCTTATGACTGCTACTATATCATCATGGAAATATGGGATGAACGATTCATCATCACATTATACATCATTCTAGAACTTGTCTGATAACTATGTTTAATTTACTAGAGGCCCCTGGGTTAAAGAGCTCGCTCATGAACGTTGTATATTGTTCTCTGAGATCTTTTACAAGATTAATATTATAGTAATCAGTAATAATACAGTAAAGTAATCATGTATCGGCGCATAAAGTCTGACAGTCTGTTTGATATCTCCCAAATAGCATCAGCTCTTTTAAATGAATGGCTAAATTGATCTCTCTATTGATCTCCATTCATGAAATCATCACAAATGGAAGTGTGTTTCTTGCAAGACGACAACGATTGAACCTGCTGTAGTGATTGAAGCGGTGAAGGGGGGTGAGGGGTCTGCTGCAGTCATTGAACCAGCGAAGGGTGGTGAGGGGTCTGCGATAGCTCAGCCGACCGGCGGTGCGTTATCTCAGCTCGACTTGGAAGCTATCTCCACTATCGTCAAGCAGATTATTCAATCACAATTATCTCCTACTTTTCTCCGTGATTTCCAAGATATGAAATCATCTATTGAATTCGTGTCGGACGAGTTCGATAAATTCAAACAGGAACTGAAAGATTGCAATGAGGAACTCAAAATAGTGAAAAGTGAGAATGAAAACTTGAAAGCAGACATTAGCTCATTAAAAAAACAAATCGCTGATTTTGAGATGTACACTCGGCGTGACAACGTTATTGTAACTGGTTTACCTGAATCTCCTAAGGAATCCGTATTTGAAATTTTAAAAATATTTCTACTGCAATAGGTAGTCCTCTAACAGGCAAGGATCTTAGTGCCGCACACAGAGTTCCTTCGCGTACCAAGGACGGCATTAAGCCTATTATTTTAAAATTTATGCGTCGAGAAGATAAGGTGACATGGCTGTCTGAATTCAAGAAGAAGGCACTTGAAGACAAAAGTGAGCCTGGCATATCGACAAGGACTGTATCTCGCTTTCTTCCGGTTGGTAGGATATCGGCGTACCAACACTTGTCCCCGGCGGTGTCCATGCTGCTCAAAGACACGAAGAAGTTGGCTGAAGAGAAAAACTACCGCTACGTATGGTCTAGAGATGGAAAATTTTTGTCAGGAAGACTGAAACCAGTCCGGCTTTGCTGATTAGATCGAAGGATGATTACAACAAGCTGTAAATTAGTTTCTATTTGGTTATTGTTTTTTTTTTCTCTAATTTATTATGGAGAACTGCCAAGTAAGAGACTTATTGGAGGAACTTTATGACAATAATAATTGTAAAACTTCGAAGCTACAAGATTCTAATCATGTTAATTTTTTCTTTTCGGACAATTCTGTTTAAAAATTTTTCATTTGAACATTAGAAGTGTCAGACGGAATTTTGATGAATTATGTGTGCTTCTTACTAGTTTAAATGTAAATTTTGATATTATAATACTCACTGAAACCTGGTTGTCTCATGATGACGGGTTGATCTACCCAATTACAATAAATACATAAAACCAACAAAATATAATAAATGCGATGGAATTATTGTGTATATTAAGCATGGTATTAAGTTTGAAATATTGAATGTCGATATTCAACAAACAAATGTTATTAATTTTATTATTGATTTTCAACAAAACCAGTTTTACTTCACTGCCCTTTATCGATCACCGTCAGATACGAATGTTTTTGAATTCATAGATAACCTTGAAATGTTTTTAGAGGAGACTAAATGCTTCTCAAATCGAGTCCTGATTGGTGATACGAATATTGATATCTTGGAAAATCGTTTAGGTCTAGCTGGGCATAGGTATATGGATGTATTGAATGAATATGGGTTTATAAGTTATCTTTATGGAGGTACTAGAATCGGTGACGTATCTGAAACATGTATTGACCATTTTTTTCTAAAAAGTCGGTATTTTAGGCTTAATCCAGCTATTTTAATTGTTCGATTACTGACCATGAAGCAATAATGGGTACTATTAGTGAGACTAAGAATCAAATATGTGAAAATAAAAATACTGCTGTTGATGATCTACAAATCATACAAGAAAAAATTGATTTAAATAATTTTAAGATTAGAATTGAAAACGAATCGTGGGGGGAAACTATGTCAGAAAACAGTGCTAAAAAAGCCTTTACAATTTTCTTTGATACTATCATAAAACATTTTACATTATCAAAAAAAGTTTGTCATAGGGTTAGCAGTAGACAAACCCGACTTAAACCCTGGATCACATCAAGTTTAGTTAGATCTATAAGGACAAGGAACAAAATGACTATAAAAGCTAGAAGACAGCCGTTCAATGATGCACTTGCCAACAAATTAAAAAATTATAATACTATTTTAAAGAGGATTTTGCGCGTGGTAAAGGAGACTTATTTCAAAAACAAATTTATTAACTGCAAACATAATATCAAGAAGACCTGGGAAACAATAAATGAAGCAACGGATTCTACTAAACAAAAGAAAAATATATCTTCTGATATACAAGGCATTGATAAACGAGTAATAAAGTCAGACAAAAAGAAAGAGATAGCAGATGAATTCAATAAATATTTCACTACAATCGGTAAAGAGATTACAAATAGGAATCTAAAGAACTTAAATCAAGACAAAACATACAGGTATAGAGTAATTCCAGCAAATTGTAATTCATTCTTTTTACACGAGTCTCAGAAGAAGAAGTTATTAATATTAATACTATTTTTAGTCTGAAAAGAAGGGTAACTCCTGGCCCTGATGGAGTATATGCAAATTGCCTCATTGAAAATGCATATAATTTCTAAACCTCTTGAGCATATAATTAATCTATGTTTTCAACAGGGCTACTTCCCTGACGAAATGAAACGGGCTATAGTCATTCCATTACATAAAGGAAAGGAGAAATCCAGTTTGAATAATTATCGTCCTATTTCCCTCTTATCTAGTATTAGTAAAATTATAGAAAAATGTGTAAAGTCGAGACTAATATCCTACTTAAATAAATATAAAATCTTAAATAGTTCGCAATTGGGTTTTCAGAGTGGCCTTAATACTTCTGATGCAATATTTAGAGTGAGTAGAGAAGTTATAAATCATTTAGATAGAGGAAAAAAGTGCTTGGGAATCTTTCTGGACTTCCAAAAGGCTTTCGACACAGTGGACCATGAACTCTTGCTAAATAAAATGGAAATTATCGGTTTTAGAGGCATAGTTTGAAATTTTTTAGGTCATACTTAAACTTAAGGTCACAAGCCGTAAAAATTGATGATACAATTAGCAACGATAGGAGAGTTGAAGCTGGGATTCCACAAGGAACAGTGCTTGGCCCAATTCTATTCCTAATTTATATTAATGATTTATTAAATATTGATCTAGACTGTGGCTCTCTCTACTCTTTTGCGGATGACACTGTAGCTCTGTTTCATGGAAATTCATGGATGGAAACATTTAAGAAAGCAAATAGTGGTATAGCAAAGATAAAAAATTGGTGTGACCACAATAAATTATGTATAAATAAAGATAAAACTGTGGTTCTACCCTTTTACCTCACAATGGCTGGTAAGCCCTCTGAGGAGTACCAACTTAAAATAATTATTCATAAACCTGACTGTAATCAGTCTTATTGCCAGTGTGTTCCTCTCTTTGTTCATGATTCTGTAAAATACCTAGGCATCATGATAGATTCTCGACTAAGGTGGGAGCCACATATTTCTTATGTTTGTAATAGATTAAGGAAAACATTTTATAAGTTTGTTCAATTGAGAAATATTCTTCCATTGTACCAGTTGAGGATGGTATTCCTTGCCCTAATCTCTTCTGTAATTGAATACGGCATTGTTGGATGGGGAGGTTGTGGATCTTCCATCTTACAACCCCTTATTTTGCAATATAAGAAAATTGTAAAAATATGTCTGAATAGACCAGTTAGATATCCCACTAACCTAATCTATAAAGAATTCAAAGTTCTAAGCCCTGAGGATTTATATAAATTTAACTTATTAAAATATGTATTTGAACGACCATTAGATTTTCCAGTGACTCCTGAACATGGATATACAACTCGTGGTCAAGCCAGAGAGAAACTGTATGAGCCGAGATGTGTAACTGCATCTGCGGCTGGTCATGCAGCCTTTCAGGGTCCTCGTTTATTTAATGTTTTACCTTTCGATATTTCTAGAGAGTCCTCCTTATCGATTTTCTGTAGAAGGTTAAGATTGTATTTATCGGCTTCATAAATTGTTTCGTTTCATTTTTTTTCATTGAAATATGTTTAACTTTCTTCTGTAAACTAGGCTATATAAACTAAGCATTGTAATCAATTTGTTTATTTTTGTGGAAGATGTGTATTTTTGTTTAGATTGCTTAATGGCATAAGATAATACTATTTATGTAAGTAGCTCTATATAGTACTTGAAGCAGCTGAATCGTTTTTCTTATAAATTTTGGACGAAAATTGAACTTGAACTTCTTACAGTAGAATCATAACCTATTTTTTTAATATTTCATTATCAAAATTTGGGAATGAAATAGTTTTGGGCAAAGCCTGTTGTTTCTTCCCAATCATATTTATATGATTTGTGATTGTATCCACAAAAAAATAAATGTCAATGCCTTCTATAGATAGTAGCTGATACAGGTTTACAGCAATGAAAATTTCACCCCCTACATTGTAACTGATATAACAATGAGAGGAAAACTTGGAATAGTGAAATAATACATCATTCCAAAGAGAATTCAATGCTCCACAAATCTACGATAAGCATCAGTTTTTATGATGCATTGTTGGAGAGTTATAAGCACCAAAAGAGCAAAACATTGGATAAAAACCTGTTATTTCAACAATTACACTCCTTCAAGAGCGAATATCTCGGGAACTGTTGGGAATATCACAAAATTCCACTGAACAAAAAGTATACAAAATTTACAAAACTTCATTTTTTAACTGCTAGTTATATCAGTTGAACGCATTTTTCTCAAGATATGAGCGTGGAAGCAAAACGCTGAAAAATGCAACTTTTAAACCACCCTCATCCCCTTAGCACATGAGTTAGGAATGGGGACTTTTGATATGTTCTCCTCCTAAATAGTCTCAACAAAGCTGCTAAGTCAAAAGTTTTGTTTAAAACATTCCCTCCAAATTCCTTTTCAATTGGTCTATTGTTGCAAAAATGGATAGTTCACACTCAACACTAAAGCTGCTGAAAAAGGTGTAGGAAAATTCGTAAAAGCGTGAAATTATACATCAAATTGAAGAGAATTTAATGCTCTATAAGTTCATAATCAGCTTGGATTTTTCCCATTGATTTTTAAAAAGTTCTAAGAGCAAACATAGGAAAAATTGGTGGCAAACGTGTTTTTTCAAAAATGTCACACCTTCAAGAGCGGATATATCGAAAACTAGAGGAGATATAGGAAAAGTTGTATAATGAATATTGTGGGAAATTATGTACGCTTTAATTTGCCATGCGAAAGTCAAGTCCTTAGGATACATAGTTTTTGAGTTTTATGCGAGAAACCAAACAATGGTACCTTTAAATCACCCCCACCCCCATAGCACAGGTGGTAGGGGTGGGGACTTTTGATATGTTTACCTCCTTACTACCCTAAACAGGACTGCGGGGTCAAAAATTGTCTTCCCAACTTTTCCCTTTATAACCTTTCCTTGACTGGACTATGAGGCCAATAGTTAAGGCAGGACAGATGAGAGGAGAAGGACATGGGAAGAAGGCGAGAGGAGGATAAAAACACAGTGGGAGAAGTAACTCCTTGAAACTTGAAGCAATTTAAATAGAAATGAGATTTCATCAAAAACAAAATATACTATGTAATACTGTATTCTATGAATAGAAGGAGGAATCATGTATGGACCTGCCCTAGGGCAGAACTCTGATGATTATGTTTGGTAACTACATCCATTTAAAAAAACTAATTCATCAATTTTGATCCACAAATCGAATTAGATTTTGTATTTTTTGAAATGCTTAGAAGCATTTTAGACCTAATTTTACCATAAACGAAAACAAAGTTTGAGAAGGATCAAGTATAATGTTTTGTTTAGAACCAACTGTCGCTAAAACCTAGTTTTTGGTTCGATGTAATTGAACCTCTTCAATCAATTGAAATTTGATTGGATTCACACTTATCACATTATCAGTAAACCAGGGAATAAAATATCAAAGCACAATATATTTTTTGGATGCTGAGTAACAATTAAGGTTTGACTAAAATAGGATAAAAACTTGTTTTTTAATGAGCTTATAAAAATGTTTAAAGGATTATTTTTACTTGAGGTGTTTCTCAAACTTTTCAAGTGAAAACGGCTCATTGTTACTGTTCTATGCTTAAAGCTGGGTTTTAGTTTGTGCGTAAATGCCGTCGTCGACCACGACAGGGAGAGAATCTCAGATTGGGTAGATTTCGATTTGTCTACATAACCTAAAAGATTATGTTCAATGGGGCAGGTTGAGCTTATACTTTTTTTTACTTTTACATGACAATATGTTGATATTATTGGAAATGTTCAATTCTTTAGACAAATAATGAAAAGTTATTTGATCAGCTGTTTTAGCACACTTGAAATTTGGACAATATAAATGTTAACAATGCTTGCCGGCGTCGACTGCGGAAATTTACGCACAAACGAAAATGCTCCTTAACTTAACTCCTCATCCCCTGATTTGTTCTACGTATTAAACATTCTCCTTTTCCCTTCCTCGAAACTATTTCAACTATTTTTTGTTCCTCGTTATTATTTTATCTATTTATAAACGGATTTTATTCAACTTTATAAAATTTGAGAATAGATTTGAATTGATAAAGGGAAAATTTATGATATTCAAATATATTATCCATTGGTTAGTGGCTCAATTCAAACTGTAGCAGCTTAGTAGGTCCATTCACTTATCATATCTTCAAACGCTTAGAGAAAAGGCCAAATTCGCAAAATAACACTTCTCAAGATTTCATTTTCCTTATCTTTCCAATTCTTCCCCAATTCAAGTTTTTCCTCTTCATTATCAACTATTTTCGCCCTATTTCCCCAACCACGGAATGTTTAATCCCTCTCTTCCCTTCCTAATTTATAGTAACATCCTTGATGGTTTCAACACTCCTTTTCAATTAATTTTTTTATCTTCTTCTTTAACCCTTGGCAATTTACATTTATTCTCCAACTTTTCCTCTGCATCTTTCTTAGTGTTTTTTTCTTTATCTAATTCACAGTTAAACTCAGGAAGTTAAAGTGCAAATTTTTAGTGAAAAAACATGAAGAACTGAATACATAACCTATTAACTTGAGTGTTGATAGGAAATGACATTGGGTAATACGGCAAGGCAGAACATCCGAAAGGATCTCTCTGCCGATAAAAGCCATAAGAATAAATAAATAAAACTTACAGTTTATATAAATCCTTAGTTTTAGCCAAGCATGTTCCCCTTCCCCTTTCTTCCTCTCCCACATTTCAAGCTGCATAGTAAAATGTATTAAATAAATGGAAAATATCTTTGTTCTTTGTCTTCTGATACTTCTACTTTATCTATTTCTAATTATATACATATCCAATCTAATACACCACACTTTTCACTCTAATTATCGTTATCCCCCAAATCATTTTTCTATTTCTTTTTCCTTTTCAACTCTTAGTATCTTAGTTTTATCTCTCCTCTTATCCTTTCCTTAATGTTATCTTTCCTTTTATCGCACAAACGAAAATGCACCTTAACTTTTAATAGAAGATAATGTTTACTGCCTCTAATGAAACATATTGGCCTGTTAAGGAAGAAAATTGAAAATATGTTCTCAACTTAGCATCTTAATTAGATTATTTGCTTGGATTCATTGCAGAATTTTATGTAAGCCTTCTTTTCTGTTCTTTTGTATTCATTGTTGACAAGAATCAAGTAGCTCTGTTGGGGGGGGGGGGAGGAGGGAGTCTCAATCTTATTGTTAGTTTTATTCAATAGTAATAATGCAGTACCTTACATGCAGAAATGCAAAGGGCAATAGCTGAAGCCAAAATTAACTCATATGATTAAAAAAAAAACTAACATTCGATGAGTATTCTGATTTGAATAATATTTATTAATAGTTTTCATGTCTTCAGTTGGAAAGTTATGAATAATATGGTTAGTTGTTCAGCTTACCAATGGGGTCCAACCAGCATAATCCTTGATATTTGGATCGGCTCCTTCACTGATTAACCTTTCAACTTCTGCCAAGTTTCCCTGTAAATATATAACAACGCTTGATAGAAAAAACCCAGAAACACTGAAACAAGTTAGAATTTTTTTATATTCAGAGAACTAAACAGTGTGGATTGATTCCATATAATCGTTATTAGCCAACTGTTCAAGGAAAAAAGTGGCACATGAAGGTGAGAAATTTGTGAAATAAAAATTATAACTAGGCTAATTATTAGCTTTGAAAAAATTAATGACATATTTTTGTCTGGCTATGAATTATAGTCTTGAAATGAAATGTATAAAAATCATCAAATGTTTACAAATGACTGAAAAAAACTGAACAAATAGAAACAGTCCTGTATATATCCTGCACATGAAACATTTGTCTAAAACTAATAAAAATATTGTTTCTATATTAAAATATTAGCTGTTCAGTTATATCAGAGACAAGAAATATAGCTTATGCTTATCCTTTATCTATGGTTATATACTTTGAATCATGAATATTTAATACAATAAAAATAAGTTAGATGATTTTATTTAGACTGAACTATAGCCAAATATAGGTACAATAGTTGGACCAACTACAGTAGAAGTTATCCAAAGTTCATCAACTGTTCTACTAACAATTAAAAAAATATTTAAATTGAATTCAGAAAAATTAAAGAGTGACTGGGATCATCTTAAGAATAATGAATGAAAAATACAATTTTGAAATGAAAGAGATTATTTACACCTACTCATAGCTGCCAATATTAATACCAATAAATTTAAAAAGAAAGTTGATGTTGTCAATACCACTTATTTGTTCAGAAACACTTGAAATTACAAAATCAGGTTTTGTGGTAAAACCTGATACCACATAAATGGAATCACGTTCCACAAAACCTGGTTTTGTAATTTCAAGTGCCGGTTGCACAAAAGCCGGATAAATTATAATCGTGATTAATTCCACGATAACCAATCAAAAAGGCCTTCTCTGATTGATTCTCGTGAAATTAGAAGGCTTTTGTGCAACCGGGCCTCAACATTACAGAATCAGGTTTCGTGGCAAAACCTGACACCACATAAATGGAGCCACATAGATATGGCAAGTTTTGTCACGAAACCTGATTCTGTGAAAGTGTTTTTGAACTAATATAGTGGTAACGACAACATCAAGGTCACAACATAGAAATGTCACAACATCACTTCTCATACAATCAAGTTATTGACCATCTAAATTTGATAAAAATATTTCCTGTCACCACTTACTTTAGCACAGGCGGACAACAAAGGTGTTTCTCCATTCCTGTTCCTCTTCACTGAATCTCTGCGCTTTGTTGAGTTGACATTCAACGAAGACAGCTGTTTTTTGGCCCTTGTGGAGACTGGTAACACCTCCACCATGGCTGCGTCTTGAGGTGTCGCAGGTATGATTTCCGATGAATCATTTTCAACTTCACAAACATTCTTTCCTTCTTTGCTATTCCTTCTCACATGTTTTTTAGACTGCTTTGGAATATTTTTCTTGTTTTTTGAAGAGATACAAGACTTGTTGAGATCGGCATTCTCACTTGCCACACTGTTTGAACAATTTTTATCAATTATTCTCTTGTCTCTTGCCACACTGTTTGAACAATTTTTATCAATTATTCTCTTGTCTCTTGCCACACTGTTTGAACAATTTTTATCAATTATTCTCTTGTCACTTGCCACACTGTTTGAACAATTTTTATCAATTATTCTCTTGTTACTTCTAGAGAAATGTTCCACATGATTCAATGATGTTTTCTTTTTTCTTTGATATGTATCACTATTGTCACTTGAACCATCTTCAGAGCTTGACGAAATAGTTATGCAATCAACATATGCGGGAAACCCTTTGAAATTCAATTCACAGTCACTTGATGAGTTCAGAGCCACTTTATCAGGTTTACGAACAACATTCTCGGTTTCAGCACCTCTACTGACACAGGATCGACTTATCTTGTATTTCTTAACAGGGAGATTGTTCTCGGATAGAACATTACCTTTCTTGACATTTTCAACATTTTGTTTAGTAAATAACGTATTCTTCTTGATCGGTGATTGAGAGTTTCCAATCACATCCACAGATTCAGTTTCATTGCTAACAAAAACAGGAGTATTTTCATTGATATCTTTCAAATCTTCTTTGATGGGCACATTTGATTTTGGTAGTTCATTTTCGTTTTGAGAAGTACTAGCCAACTTTAATTTTCTCTTGTAAATCGAGCCTTTCTTGTTGGATTTTTCAGAAATGTTAGGTTCAGCGGATGTTTCATGCAGATGGGTTTCTCCGTGCTCAATATCCTTCAAAACTTCGTCTGGCAGGTTATTGAATGGTGGCGGTTTTACAACTCTGAAAAAAAGAATACATAACTAAATAAAACAATATTTCTCAAAAGGAATGAGTTAATAACTTTAAGGAGAATGGAATGAAACGGAATTTATTCAATTTAGAATGTGGGTGAGGTCATCAGAAGACAAACAACTGCACACTACTGAAAAGTACCCACAATCATTTTGGGGATTCTCCACACATAGAATAAAGAAATCGTGAAAAAGAATTATAATTCTAATAGAATTGACAAATTTGACATGAATATTAATGAAAATAGCCAACTTTGATACATTGAATGTGAAAAACGTTTAGCCTAAACACAGTCGAATACCTCATCAAATTCGATAAAATAGCTTCAAATTTTGCTCAATATTTCATTAATTTTACAAGATTTGATGGACTTTGAAACAAATTGTCATCAACGTTGTGATCAATCATCAACAAAGTGTTCAGTAATGAACTTTAAGATCGCCGAGGTGACCTTATTATGATTAGGTGCTTTGTAATTATGTGGATATTTAATTATTTGCAAAATTTCATCTCTAGAAGTTTATCTGCATTATAGGTATCTATTGGTACTCTAATTGGTCGATTTCATTCAACTCTTTTATAAATTTGATTCACTACCAAGTCCATAAAATTTACCAAAATCTAGATTTATTAAATAAAACTTTCTTAATGGATTTGAAAACAAATTTCTATATCAACTCACTACAACCAGAAACTTTAATCAATTCAAACTAGAGATTCTGTAATTCTGGCCATAACCTTTAGGGAATGGCAACTTTGCCATTTAGTGAACGCCGTTGCGTTAAAAGCAGTGAAACTTCAAGGCTCAACCCACACTTACGCGACTCAAGTCGAGAAGAGACTGCGACTCTAGTCACTTCTCGACGCAGCTTATGTTTTCAAATGGTGACATTCAGACCAGTCGATTCTAGTCTCCGCGACCTCCCGACTGTGAGACTGAGTCGAGCGTCGATGTTGGTCGAGCCTTGACTTGAGTTGCGTAGTACCGTGCATTTTTAATGAAATAGAGCTTATGTTTTATGAAAGTGATGTTTTATCATTTTTGATGAAACAATAATAAGAATTAGATAAGACAATATATTCATAATAATTATTATAAAATTTGTTACATGCTAAGTAGTGATGAATTAGATCTTATATTTTTAATAAAGTAAGGTTAGAAAATGGCGTAGCATGGAACTGAAGTAGTGACAATGAGCTAAAAAGTCGTAAGGTCAAGAGACCGGAGTCGTACGATTTGGGTGGAGGTAGTGTGAGTTGAGCCTAAGAGAAAAAGTTCATGATTGCATTGAATTATTGATAAATTGCATGCATCATCCCATGCAATTAATAATCGAGCTGACAAATGATTGATTTTGATTAATCATAAAAGCATGATGTCCAGTAGTAGATAATATTATACTTAGTATTATAATACTGGAAGAAATTTATTCTGCTTTATATTATTCTTAGAATAAAACATTTAAAAAAAACTCTTACAATACTCATACAAAATTTAAAAATATATATATTCCTGACAAATCTCATAAAAATGAGCTGAAAATGCATCACGTGCAGACAAAACGGCATGCGAGTTAAAACGTAGACCTCATTCACTTGGTCAAAATTCACCTGTTCACTAAGCTGGCAATCTTGTTGATTTCATGGCTAAAACTAGACCATTGTATATTAGGCAGAATAGCTTTCAATTCAAATGGTGTACTACATTCTGGACAAATCGATTCAGCCAGTCCCCGCAAACAGTCCGAGCAGAGAGAATGACTGCAAGAGCCAGTGAGAGATATCAATTCAGTTGCTCCGCTGAAAACATAATGCAATTCACATGAAATAATAATTATGACATTGATAGGAAGAATAATTATCCAAAATTAACTTGCTCTCTTATATGAACTGATCCACTTACTCCACCGTTCTTGATTCTACATGAATTATGACTTTTAAATTTTATAAAGTTCTTTGTAGAAATGTTATCACTCATCGATTGAGCAATAATACACATCATTTTTTGAGTTCAAAAATATTGTAAAGAGACAAATATTATAAAATTGAAAGTTCTCATAAATTTTTACTTTCAATTCATCATTCTACTATATATAATTGGTCTAGAATAAAATACAATTTCTCAAGTACACTTTTGAAATGTTTTATTAACTCGCCACACATGATTCAATATTATCTATTTCATTTGGAAATGAAATTACTTAAAATGTTCATTTTATTCTAGCAATTGTAATAGCCCAATAAAGGTGAATAGGTCTATTATAAGAATTACTTTAGATTGAGTACGGGAAAGATGAGGATAATGTTTTTGGTGCACCATCAAATCTTTACTACCGAAGATGGTTGTACCTATTTTCATTCTAATTAATAAACTAACCCTTATTTTAATGACTGAAACGAATTCATCAAATTTGTTCTTTACATACTACGTGGGGAAAAAGTAAAAAAATTGCCAAATCGCCCAGTGCAAAGCCAACGTGCCACATTTTGGAACTGGATGTCTCCGTTTCGATCCCAGCCGGAGACGAGCAAAACAAATAACCGGAGGCTATTTGTTTTGCTACAAATTTTTAACTTCATTAATTCTTTATCACCATTGACAGTGTATTGCCAGGTTTTGCAAGACCCATTGCATACTAACACTACATTATAGCTTCAATGAGAATTATCGATATAATTGGGGGCAACAAGATAAACCCAATAGACAAGAGATTGGTGAAACTAGAGGCAAAAATGTGGACAAGATGCTAAGTCGAGGGTGACCAGGTGCCCTAGAGGCAATTTGGGGACCTCTCCCTCAACGGAAGGACCTACAAAAAAAGGCCAGGAGTGGAAATCATGTGTCATGAGTTTGCGGGTAGAGACCAAACCTCATCACTGCTCAAGGAAGGGCGGCCATTCAGGCAAAACTTCTAGGGAGAGGTGAGGCTTTTGAACCTGTAAAGTTTTGGAGGGGCAAAAATAAAAACCCAAGAGACCAGAGATGGGTAAAATTTCAGGCACAAATTAGGTCAAGAGGCTGAGTAGGGGGGTGGTAGAGGCCTTAGAGGCAATTCGGCGTCTTCTTCCTCAGCGGAAAGACGGTCAAAGACCTACAAAGAAGGCCAGGTGTGGAACTCACGTCGGTCACGAGGACCAATCAGTCTGAAGAGACTGCCTATAGCATATCACATTGGTTTGCGAGAGAATAGGTGTAAGGTAAGGAAAAGGGCTGTGTTTGGCTGCAATCAACCAGGTGGTAAATATTGGATGTTAATATAGTGGGGAAAACTCCTGGATCTTGTAAAGGACACAGGACTGGTGTTGGTTTGCCCAGGTACTTGGAACATATAGGCACCTACAATAAGCTCTGGTTGACGGTGGGGTTTATAGAACCTTTGGATCCTTGAATCCGTCCCTTCAAACATATCATGCCAAATTATAACAATGATTAATTGTATTAACAAGTTTCAAATGTAGCAAGAAAATAAAAATAGTAGATATCATTAGTAAAAAACCTTTACTTACCATTTATTACATTTTCTAATCTTTTCGATCTTCTTCAAAACAGCAATAATGTTACTACACTCACAATCAGCCTCCATAATTAAAAAATTTTAATCATTAATAGAAGAGTTAAATTAACCCAAAACACTTCCATGCCAGCCAAGATTCAATATGACAATTACCCCGGTAACGTTCTTTTCTTTGTTCTTGTCTTGACTTATTTTTGTCGAATTGAAGAAAACAAATTTAGGTTAGAATGTTATAAATTCACATTTTAGGCGGCAAACCGGAAGACAAGCTTTTCTCCTGGATGCAAAGACCTTATAGAGATAATCTTTAAAGGTTTGCCTGGATGCAACAAAATAATTCTCCGTCATAGAAGTGACCGTTGTACATTTTCTTCGACATTATAATTAGATGCAGAGCCGCAGTTTTTAGATGAGTATTTTGTCAACTAGAGAAAGCATAATAATATTATTATGCACTCTATAGTATGACAAAAATCTGTTGCTTGTTGCTGGTTAAATCTTAACCGTGATTAATTTCACGAGAATCAATCAGAGAAGCCGTCTTTTCCAAAAGACCTTCTTTGATTGGTTCTCGTAAAATTAATCAAGATTAAAATTTAACCGGCTTTTGTGCAACTGGACCTATAAGTTTTCTAAGCATTTATCGCCATTTTAAGAAACCAGACATCAATCAAACAAATTAATGATCTTAAAATATATCTAGGTTGACAGTAATGAGCCAGAAGCCCTAATAATACGGTAGTTATTATTTTAAATTCCAAGGTATTATAGGAATTATTGAAAAGCGAGAGACTGTATAGAGGCGGCTAAAGCCCACAAGTTTTCCCCAAATGGTTTGAATAATAAGTGTTGAAAATTTGAAATTGATTACTGTTACAACTCTCTTGATGCTAGTTGTGATAGTCGAAGACTGCTGGTATCCAGATAGACAGTGTAACCAACTAGAAATGTTGGTTGGTACCCATTTTGGCTCTTAGTCGTGAAGTAGAATTGCCTCACAAAGTAGAAGGAATCTGTGTGACTGCCTCAAAAAAGGTGCTCATCCTCAAGCTCAGAAAATGAGTAGAGTGGCCTGTCGTTCAGTCTGTGCTTCACTGTGCTTTGCAATGTAGCTACCATGTGGTAAATTTCTCACTTCACTGGGCAACTTGTTGAATATCCGAATGGCTGCTGATGGATAGCTGTTGTAAGCAAAGACCTTAAAGATGCATATCTCTTTAAGGTCTTTGGTTGTAAGTGCTGTACAAACTATTATGGGAGGCCTCAAGGTCAGCTGCTCGGTGAGTTTTGTGGCTGTGGATTTCACCTCTTCTAGTCCAGGCTTCCTGTTTGTCCATCAGTTGGGTGATAGACAGCACGCACTGGCTGTATAGATGGTGAGGATCCTCATATATTAATACCCTTCAAGAGAGGTTCATAGTGGTCCCTACTTGCAGCGAAAGTAACGGTATGGAGTGCTCTTTTTGGAGGAGCAGCACAATCTTTGCTGCTGATACATGTCTCCACAGGATCAGCCCATACATTAGGTGGCTGTGAAAGAGTGGTAGGCTATGCAATCACCATCTGAGCTATTTTAGCAGGTACATTACCCTTGTAAACCTCTATTCCAACAAATTAAAATATTAACTGTCTCTGCTATCTATGCTTTTGGGTGTTTAATGTATATAAAGAAGAAATTTGGCATTTATTCCTTTGAATAATACTGTTCATAATCATTTTACTAGGAATGCGTCTGCTCTTAGAGTGAATCAATGTAAATAATTATTCATACACACTATAAATGGTTTTATTGAGTATGGCATCAGACGTTTTATAATTTATCTGGTAATTTAAAATGTCTAGAGACTAAATGTTTTAAGAATAGAGTAAAAACTTTCCTTGTTGAAAAATGTCCATACAATAAAAATGAACTGTTAGATAATATGTGATACATAATCTGTGATCTTATGGCTGTTTTATCTTATCTGTTTTGACTTTGTTATGCATTTTGAGAAAATTTTACAGCAATAAAATAATTTGATTGATTTGATAGTTTCCAGCACACTTCAGGCACATGGTGATTCCATCTCAGCCAGAAGCTGCAAGCAGCTTGACTGGTTCAGGTTTTACTACCATCATCTCAGTGAACAAATGAAGTCGTTTGTTTTATCTTCATTCAGCTTGTGAAACATAGTAGTTCTGCAGATTTTGCATTTGCCTCACACCTTGTTGGACCTCCAGCTAGCTGTTATAGTGGTGTAGTTGTCATTAATCACTGCTTCCTTGTTTGCTGTAAAGTTAGGCCTATTCATGTATGATAAGTATAAAGAGCAATGATCCCAATACTGAGCCCTGTGGAACATCATGCTCGATTCCCCTGATACTTGAGGTTGCTCCCCTCTTCATTGATATAGCTTGCATTCTATTTTGCAATTGTTTATAGCACAGTTTCTTCAATGTCATACTTTTCAAGTTTTTTTATGAGTAAACTGTGTGGCACGCAATCAAATGCCTTACTCAGTCACATATTGTAAGGGCTGCAGGGCACCACCCTCAAAGGCATTTTGTGTCTTACTGGTCAGGGTGAGCAATGCACTTGTGGTAAAGCATCCATTTCTGAAACCGTGTTGAAATGTTGCCAGGATTTTTCTCCCCTCCAGGAATTCTGTCAGTTGCACTTTCATTTCTGTATCAATGACTTTGGACGTAATTGGCACTAATGATATTGGTCGTAAATTTGATATAAATGCTGGTGTCACTTTCTTGTGATTAGGTATTGCTCTTGAAATCTTCAGTAGATTAGGGAACCTTCCCACTCTGTGAATACAACTGAAGACTTTTGAACAGTTTGAGAATGATATTTAGATTTGTTTTTTTACCAAGGAACAATGCCCTATAATATTGGAAGGGAGTTCGGGAACACTCTGTATAAGGTTGACTGTAATGAAAATTTGAGAGCTTATATTTTGTGACAACTTTTGGCACTCGCAAATGCTTTTGATATTATAGTTCAATCTTCAATTTATGGACTACACTGGGAAGGGTATCTAAAACTAAAAATATATGCCAGGCTCAGGAAATATATTCTCTCAATTCAGCGGTTCCACACCTTCTACAGACTGGCCAGAGATGTGAACTTTTGCTATGTTCACCTCCTAGGCTACCTAGTCCTAATTGAGCTACCAGGCCAAAAATTGAGTTCCAGACATTCCCCTCGAATTTAATTGTCAATAAAAAAAGTAAATTCGTATGGCTTTTGATGGTGGGGAGTCTCTTGCGGGAAGGTCCCACCGCCTGAATATATAATTTAAGCCGTCAATGGGCCTTACGACTGTCATACTTCAGCCAGGACCGACAATTTAAAATGCCAATCCTATAACACGGGAGTGATCTGGTTGAAAAACTGTTGGTATTGAGAGGGTTTGAACCCGGGATCTCTATTCTGCTACGCAAGCACTCTATCCACTAGACCACGAATCACTCCCGTGATTGACAATTGTCAATAATGATCAATTGATGTAAAATTGAAAATTTCATCCCCACATTGATGCTGCTATAACAATGAAAGGAAAACATGAAATATTTAATACGGTAGTGAAATAATACATCAGATTAAAGAGAATTTAATGCTCTACAACCCTACAATAAGCATTCATTTCTACGATGCATTCATTGTTGAAGAGTTATAAGCCCTGAAAGAGCAAAAAATTGGATGAAACCAACCCTGTTATTTTATACTTTCAAAAGCGAATATCTGGAAAAATGTTGGAAATAACACAAAACTCCTCTGACAAAAAATTGTAGGCTAGACAATTTATAAAAAATCATTTTTGTGAGTCATGTGAGTTGAACGCATTTTTCACCAGATATAAGCCTGCGTTAGCAAAAAATTGAAAAATACAACTTTTAAACCATCCTCATCCCTTTAGAACAAGGGGTAAAGGAATGTGGACTTTCGATATATATGTTTACCACCAAACTGGTCTCAACAAAACAAAGTGGAAAATGGTGTTCAAAACATTCCCTCCATATTAATTTATTTTGTCAATTTGTAATACCGGAGATTTCACACTCAGCACTAAAGCTGCTGCAATAGTCGTGGGGAAAAAGTGAATTATGCATTAAATTGAAAATAATTTGATGCTTTATAAACTCATGATCAGAATAGATTTTTTTATAGATTTTTAAAAATTTATAAGAGAAAATATAGCAAGAAAATTGGAGGCAAATCTGCAATGTTTTTTGTCATAAATGTCACATCTTCAAGATCGGATAACTCTGAGACAATGAAACATATAGAAAAAGTTACAAGATCAATATATTAGGATGTAAGCTTAAATTTGGTAAAGAATAGGCATGTCTGTGAGATGCATAGCTTTATATTTATATGCGATAAATCAAAATATGGTACCTTAGAACCACTAACAGTTGTATATCAAATTGGTAGTTGGTGAGGATATAAGTGAAGAGGTAAGTTGATAAAAATTATGTTCCAAAAAATTCACTTTGAATCATTCAACTATCAATTTTTTATTTCATAAATAAAACTAATACTATGAGAATTTAATAATAGGCTACATTATTCATTGGACATAATGTATTTTAAAACAATCTTTTCAAAAATGTATTTGAATACTGTACTGCTACATACAATTTATACCTACACAAAATTGAGGTATCACTCGTATCTCTCTCTCAAGATAATGTGTCTCAGTATTAAAATTTCTGTGACGAAATTTAATCGGAAATAGTGTCCAAACCCTTCTAAACCATAATTTTAGAATAGCTTCATTGATTCACCTTTTTCAAAATAAAAATTCACTTTGAATCTTTTAATGATCAATTTTTTATTTCATAAATGAGACTAATACTATCCAAATCGAATAAATAGGCTACATTATTTATAGAACATAATGTATATTAAAACAATCTTTTCAAATATAAGCAAAAATGTCTTGGAATACAGTACTGCTATATACATTTTATCCCTACACAAAATTGAGGTTATATGTCTATCTCTCAAGATAATTTGTCTCAGTATCAGAGTTTCTGTTACGAAATTTTTTCGGCAATAGTGTCCAAACCATAGTTTACAATAGCTTCATTGTTAAGATAGTGTATTCACCACTAAACCTGCATCATATTAAGGTGTTAAAAATTCTACTCCAGGAAAAGCGTAGGGTATTGGAAAAGGGAATTTTCCTGGAAAATATAATTGATACTCGCCAGAGCTCTTGTACAGATCTCGTTTTTCGAGAATCTTTTCTATAAGGGCCCAGCCAACGGGTACATCTTCAAGTTTAGTTATTACCACCTGACTTTTTTGGTTCCAATTGAATTTCGGAGTTTGCAGATTTTTAAATGTTTTGGCATATCTGAAACAAATGAGAAAATATTAATACAGTTAGTGTTTGAAGATTTGTTCAAGGTTCCTCAAGGCTTATAAAAATTATATTTTTGCCTGTGAAAGCGAAAATGATGAATTAGGCTACCAATTGGATAGACTATAATAATTGATTTAGAAAGGAACTAAACTCGGAGACAACAGAAAAAAAAACATTACCAACGACCGGGGTGACTTTGTACCACCTCGCGGAAAAAGATTCTAATAAGGTTATCTCCGATCTCTGTTATCCGAAATCGATGTTTACCATTGATATCCATAGCCCTGATCATTATCAAGGTTCTACAATCGATATCTTGTCGATATATTAGTTGAATTATCGACATAAAACTCAACTGCTTGCTTCATCTTGTGATTTTGTTGTATGAAAACTTATTTCTAAAAGACTTATGATATGGCCGAGTACATTCTATTTTCGCCTTTTTATTACATTTCAATTGGTATATCCATAATATCCATAGTTGAACTGGTTAGGGTTCTGTTACTAGTTAAATACAACAAGGTCATTTTTAGGTTATACTTGGGTTGACTTTGTAGCAGTATAAAAATGGTGATATTATGCAAGATATGATGCAAATACAATTCGAAATATGATAAATATCATGAATTCTATCCAATAGATCATAATAATTATTCACCTTGCTTACAATTAATACGTTCTCAATATTCATCGTTTGCTGATTCTGCAGCTAGAGCTAACATTCCTCGACGCTCCACTTTTTTTGAAGTGGATTTCATTTTTTTTTAATGTAGTTATTCATTTTAAAGGTTAACAGTTAGTTTCACTTTGTCTAACTCTTAAAAATTAACTTTTTCCATATATTTTTCAAAGTGAGACAAAGTCACCCCAACCCCTGGTAGACATTGTCTCTTATTTTCAAAAAAAAAATCTTTGTTAAAGTTGAGAGAAAAACAACTTTTTATAATTCTACGAGATTGAATGGGACTTGACATACACATAATAAACGTATTCATAAGTTTATCAAGTTGTGTTCAATCTAATAGAATTTGAAAGGACGCCAAAAATCGCATAGATAAAATACGTTCAATAAGTATCGTATTGTATGTAACTCAAGTTAGTTCGTATACAGCTTGTGAGCAAGTTGAGCTTCATCAAATGAGCCATTGGGAATAATACAATAATATTAAAAGTACTTGATCACTGATTCACATTCAATAATTGCAGAAAATACAAGTAACAGATTTAAGTAAGGTGCAAAGTAATAGATAAGTTGGTGCTACCAGCTAGAATAAACCACACGGGGCCACTAATGGCCACTAAAAGAGTAATGAAGCGGAATCAGAGGACAATAAAGTATTCTAGTCGAGAGTTAGAGGATGCACCTTTTTGGAACAATAGCCCAGTGCACTGGTAGAGCGGTCCCGTCTCCTTTCTTTCACGCCTTTATATACAAGAGTTTAGAGGAGTCAATTCTTACATGGACTTACTTACTTAATTCTTATATTACAAAACTTACATAAAACTTGTTTTATGGGGAGGCATACCTGTATACTTCACTAAAGATTCAAATTTTAATAAGAGTCCGATCTCCAAAAAAGAATATGAAAAGAGTACTGTAATTACTTACCTAGTCTGAGGCCTTAGGGCCATCTATATAAAAATCTGGTGTGGCGCACTCACACAACTTTCCTTGCCGTTATGAAAATTGATCACCTGACGCTAGTGTTCCCGCGCATCTCAAGTCTATTCAAAGATTTGAGCCAGCTGATGACAGGGTAATAACGTTGGAGACACACATGAGGTCTGCTATCTCTTCATAGTGAATAATTTAATAGAATCAACAATAATTTGCAATTGAATAATCACATTTTCTCGAATTTAAAGCTTATTTTCAATTTTAGGTGAAAATGTTACTGAACATTAATTGTAGAGATTTTCATGCTCAATCTACTCCACTTAATTTTTTTTGTTTCAATTGTATCTGAAGCCTGATAATTGGGAATCTATCTGCATTGATGGGGCGGAGCTCCTTAAATTTTTACAAATATGGGACTTGTGGCAGTTGATAGAGCTTATCGATGACTATTTAATGTATGAATTTGATCAAAATCGTTGGAGCCGTTTCCGAGAAAATCACGAAAAACCCTGTTTTTGACAAAATTTTCGCCATTTTAGCCGCCATCTTGAATTGCATTTGATAGAAATTGTTCGTGTCGGATCCTTATAGTGAAAGGACCTTAAGTTCCAAATTTCAAGTCATTCCGTTAATTGGGAGATGAGATATCGTGTACACAGACGCACATACACTCATACACACACACACATACAGACCAATACCCAAAAACCAGTTTTTTGGACTCAGGGGACCTTGAAACGTATAGAAATTTAGAAATTGGGGTACCTTAATTTTTTTCGAAAAGCAATACTTTCCTTACCTATGGTAATAGGGCAAGGAAAGTAAAAATACTCACTCCATCAAACTTTTCCGTGTGGTAGCGTTGAAATTTTCCGAAAGTATCAGATATCCGAGACAATTCTGATCGTTTGCATAACTTTCTATCTGCTTCCTCAAATGATTCAAATTTTTATTTTTTATCGTCTGGAAAGTAGCCTTAACGCTTGCAACTCCTATCTGGCTGGCTCGATTTGGACTGAAAATATGATTTTACATGATTATAATCGTTGTCATATCAAAGATTACATATTCATCATTCGCAATAGAAATAACTCTTTACTGGTTGAAATAACTCAAGTGCTGGTTACACAGAAGCCAGTTGGATTTTAATAGTGACATTTAAACAACGAAGTTAGAGATAAGGGATTTGAAGTGACCGTTTTTTCAAAACCGGGCGCCTCTTTCAACGGGGTAACTAATGATATCAAGGATTTAACTAGAGATTTTGGTAAGAAAGATAAGGTCATAATTCTAGCAGGTGGTAATGATGTGACTGATGGAATGGAGCAACCTAAAAACTTCGACTTTCAAAAAATATTGAACACAGCTAGTCATACTAATGTGACAATTTCAACTATACCATTCAGATACGATAGACCACTGATGAATGTAAATGTCTGTAAACTTCATTCATGGATACAAGGACAAATGAATGGTAGTGGAAACATTGAATTTCTGGATCTGAGCAATTTTGAAATAACAGATTATACCAGACACGGTCTACACCTGAATGTACACAAAGGAAAAAAAACTCATACGGCTTTTCAAGGATCATATAATCGGGACTTCGGTCGCCCCCACTAGCACCGCTGAAAAGAGACCAATCCACATTTCAACTATTGAAGAATTAAATAGAGAGTCTTTTTTATAGGTTGCAACATATTTCATGTAAACTGTCAGGGCCTTCCAAATTCAAAACTAGACTTAGAGTTGTTATTGACCGACGATAAAGCAAATTTCAATGTTCTCTGCTTTACAGAGCATTGGTTAAAAGATGAGGAGCTGACTGCATTTTCTCTACCCGAATATTTTCTCAAATCTCACTATAGCGGAGCATTAGAGCGCGCGGTGGCTCATGTATTTTTGTACGAGGAAGATCTGTCACCAGCTGCAGCAATAGAGAGGATTTAACCAATCTTGGTTTTGAAAATTCATTCGAATTATCTGCGGTTGAAATAAAATTAAGGAATATGACAAGAAAGTTATAATTTTATGTATTTATCGCACACCAAATTCTGATTTCAGCATATTCATTGAACGCCTTCGGTCCGCCCTTGCAAAAGCAACTAAAGATAAGCAAAAAATGCTGTTCTTATGTGGGGATTTCAACGTTGATTACTTATCAGAAAGTAACAACAAAACGTTACTTAGAAATTTACTTGAAACGTTTAAATTGTCGAAGATAAGTGAAGGACCAACACGAATTACCCAGAGATCAGCAACAGAAATTGATTATTTGATAACTAGTCATCCTCCGCTTTTATGTCACGCGCGTACCATTCCCTGTACTTTCACTGACCATGAGGCCGGTGCAGCGTCTATTTTGACGGAAAAACAAAAGTAGAAAAAAATCGAGTTGAATTTTCCTCAAAAGCAAACAAAAAAACTTTTCGTCTAGTTAATGATAAAACGTTGTATATTTTAAATAAGAGCCTGCAAAAAGAAACTTGGAAGCCTGTGTATGACAGTAGAAACGTGGAGGAAATGTTCAACAATTTTATTTCAATTTATCTCAAACACTTTGATAGCTCAATTCCAAGACTAACATCGAAGAGTATAAAAGATAACAAGTTGAATTGGATAACTAAAGGTATAAGAGTATCTGGAAATAGATTGAAAACTTTGAACTTGTTAGTGAAAAGCTATTCTAACCGTAATATGATGTTTTCCATATTGACGCAAACAGGATTGGCCTATTTTAGTCTTGAGACTTATGTAAAAATTTATAAAAGTATTTATAGAAAGGTAATAGTAGGAGCCAAGAAAATTGCAGCAAACAACTATATAAATACGTCAATCAATAAAACAAAAGCTGTCTGGAGATTGGTCAAGTCGGAATCAGCTAAACTCTCAGAGCATCAAACAGAAATTAGTGTCTCCGATAGAAACGGATTCATAAGAACAGGGGAAAATGCGGCTAATTTATTAAACAGCTACTATGTAAATACTCCAGTCGAAATATCTCAAAATATAATAGACACTACAAATATTAACAACTATGAGAGATTTTTAAAAGATTCAGCTCCAAACCGTAGTGACTCTGAACCAGTAGAATTGAATAAATTAAATTGATTGACCGTAAAGAAGTTTTTAAGTTAATAAGATCTCTATCAAACAAAAAATCATGCGACACATTTGAATCTCTAACAGTTTGGTGAAACAAACAGCCTCAACAATTCTCAATCCTTTAGCTCATATTTTCAATGAATCTCTGATCAGAGGAATTATACCGTCAAAACTTAAATTAGGTAAGGTGATTCCTCTATACAAAAAGGGTGACCGAAAAGATCCCGCAAATTTCAGACCTATTAGTAATCCACCCGTATTTTCAAAACTTTTAGAATATGCCGTTTTAGACAGACTGAGGACCCACTTACAAGAAACAGGTTTTTTAACACAACAACAGTTCGGTTTTAGGCCAGGACTCTCAACATCCGACGCACTTTTCCACTACATAGATGGGGTGCTTTCGGCTGTAGACGAGGGTTATAAAGCATGCGGTCTTATCGCCGATTTATCAAAGGCGTTCGACCTAGTTAACATAGAGATATTGTTGAATAAGTTGCAATATTATAGATTAAGTGGGTCCGTGCTGAGCTGGTTTCATTCTTATTTCCAAGATAGATTTCAGAGAGTCGAGCTGGAGGGTCTCCATCAAGTTTATTATTCTCAATGGCTGAAAACAGGATCCGGCGTTCCTCAAGGGTCTGTGTTGGGCCCGGTCCTGTTTATCCTCTACATCAATGACTTGCCCGCTCATCTCGCTCCTTTCGAATGTATAATGTACGCCGATGATATAAGTGTCATGGTGAAAAGCAAAAACCAACAGAACATGAAGACCGATTGTGAGCTTGCTCTTGAAAAACTAGACACTTGGCTTAGAGCAAACATGTTATCTTTAAACTATAGAAAAACAAAAGAAATTAGCTCCAGGTCAGCTGAGAGAGCACCTTTAAGAATAAAAACCAAGAAATTGAATGTGTTGAAAATATCAAGGTGTTGGTGTAGTTATCGATGACGGACTGTCCTGGAGGCCTCACATAGACCATCTGCGAAAGAAACTAAACTCTGCTGTTTTTGTGATTCGGAGCGTAAAACCTTTGTTAAATATTAAGAATTTGAAAAGCGTCTACTATGCACTGTTTCATTCCCTTCTGTCATACGGAGTCGCGTTTTGGGGAAACTCAACAGAATCAATTCAAATATTCCGAGTCCAAAAATGGGCCATTAGAGTTATGGTAGGTGAGACAGTGAGAACAAGCTGCCGATCTTACTTCAAAGAGCTTGAAATCCTTCCTCTCCCCAGCCTTTTCATTCTTGAATGTATTTGCTTGATAAAGAAAAATGAGAACGATTTGAATAGAGGATCTATGGTTCATTTCTATGAAACAAGGAGACGTCATCATCTTAGAGATGAACATCATCGAACAACCCTTTTTGCTAGAGGTGCTAAGAGTTTAGGTATCAACCTTTTTAATGCATTGCCTGACCATCTTAAAAATCTGGAATTTGGAAAATTTAGAAATGAGTTGAAGAAAGAGCTACTTAAATTTTGTTTTTATTCCGTAAACGAGTTTAATGAGTATTTCTCCTGCAATTGAGTAACTCTTTTACGAACTATATTGACATTAGAATTCAAATTGACAAATCCTTAATACCCCTTTAAAAGGAGGTCATGGGAAGCTTTAAAAAATATCAAATATCAAAATTAATTTTATGGTTGCACAGCAGTTGGCTGAATTTTAATCGTGTTTAATTTCACGAGAACCAATCAGAGAAGGCTATTTTTCAAAATAGACTTCTCCGATTGGTTCTCGTGGCAACCAGTCGGCTGAATTTTAATCGTGTTCAATTTCACGAGAACCAATCGGAGAAGTCTATTTTGAAAAATCGGAAAAGTCTATTTTGAAAAATAGCCTTCTCTGATTGGTTCTCGTGAAATTGAATACGATTAAAATTCATCCGACTGCTGTGCAATCGGGCCTTGGACTATTATTTCCTCGTCATTGGAAATATGAGTCATTCTTCACTTACTAAATAATGTAGTATATATAATTATATTTATTTTATTATATTTATCATGAAAATTGCTACATCTCAGTATTGAATATGATTGATTATACGTACTTTAGTATTAAGAAAACATAAATCGATATGGAAGTAGGGAGAAAATTGTAGAAAATAGAAAATGAATTATTGAGACTAAAATGAGACTAAAATGAGTGATCTGGTTATAAGAGTATACTTCAAAGGGTTAGAAATAGGATTCGTTATTGTTGAACAGTATTTTGCATCATGTGATATTGTAGAGAATCAACGTTAGTAGACAGAAGGTTGATCACTCACAGGTGTAAGATTCGAAGTGGTGGGGGGAACGCCAGTGTGACGTCACGTGTAGTAAAAATGTGATAGAGTAACCACACTGAGCATACAGTTTATCCACTGTATCTTCAAATACATCGTCGTTTAATCCCCTCAAGATTGACCTAGAACTTAAAAATTCTCCATACTTATAGCGATTAAATCACGGATTCTAATGATGTTAAATATTTCAAGTTCATTCAACTTGTATGAATAAAGTTAAGTTGAAAGTTTTTCAAGAATCTAAAAACGTGACACGAAAAAGTTAATAAGCTGGAAAAGCGTTAGTAGACAACGTTATACTATTATAATTTCAGATTAACCCATAAAAATATTGATAAACCAATGCATTGCAATAAACCGATAAAACGATCCCAATGAATCCGAAGAATTTCATTCATATAAATGCACTGAACACAAGCTGGTATCGAGCACATGTTCTACGAGAATCAAAATATCTCATCCCCGAAATTCACAAGCTGATATATAGCCAAACTACAAAATATAAACACGACCTAGAAGATGAAGAAACTTTAAGGGTTTGAAAGGGAAGGTTGAGAGATGTGGGTTTTTGCTTTTATATGGCAAAATACTTGTATTATTGTAAAGCAGAAACAGAAATCTTGCATATCAGAAAATGGTTGTGTTATATAATTTGACTATACGTCACCATATGATTTTCAAGAATGCGATATTCTGCCTACTCTGTACTGCAGCCTACGTCACGGCTGCAGTTCCCCACTCCAATTGCATTTCAACTAAAATACTATAGATGAGTGACCAACCTTCTGTCTACTAACTTTGGTAGAGAATTACATTCTAAATAACTCATGTTCAGTAGTTTATTCATCTAAAACGCACACAAAATTCACAAATCAGGATTTAGAAACAAACAGCAATTTTTTTTAATCCTTTTTTCATCTGTTTCGTCTTCTTCAAATCCTGATTTGTGAGGTTCGGGTGCATTTTAGATGAAAAATAGCATATAATTTTTCTTCAGAATTAAACTCTCTACAATATAACCCAAATTAAAATATCGGCCAACAATAACGTATCCTATTTCTATCCCTTTGAAGTTAAACTTTTTTTTTTTTAAATGTTTCCCATTTTCTCAATAACCATCAAAGTTACACACTTTCAACTGTTTTCATTGGATTTCTCAACTAATTTTACATAAGAATTCACTCAAGTACCATGAGGCCGCCACAAAAATATAAAATTAAAAATTTGAAGAAAATGTGAAATCTTTCGTCATAAATCAACTCGTTAACAAAACATTTTAGGGCCCATATTAAATGGAACTTTTTCTTTATTTTGATGTAGGGAAACACCTCACAAAGTTTGTCTTTGGTAGTTTTAGAAGCCACGAACTCCCGTTCAAGGCATCTTCACTTCATTAGTATGATAACAATAGAGCTAAAAGTTTTTCGATATTTATTGCCTGAATAAATATTCCAAGGCTTACCTTTCGAAATTTGGAAATTGAGAATGAATGGAGTTGTCAATTTGAGGTTATTTCTCAGTGTTGTCAGAGCGAAAGGTAAGACTATAGTCAGTATGATATAAGTTGAAACTTGGTCCTCCATTCGGAAAAATGACAGCGTTGCCAAATTGTATAAATTGAAAGTTCCTCAAATTTCTAATTTAACCATGAGTAGAGTCATAGTGAGCCCAGGAAGTAAATTTCAATAATTTAGCCAGTGATAAGTTGTTAACGTACATGGCAAGAAATAATAATTCTTAATCATCATTTCTCCAAATAATACAGAACTATTTTTATAGATGAAAAAATAATCTTACACGATATGAAAATCATTAAGACCCGAGTCCCCTTTCAAAATGTCATGTGTCCGGGTCTTTTTTGCTTCATCTTTCTGTAAAAGAACAGAACAATTATTATTCATGAGCTTTGATGAATTATAAAGATCTTGGAGATGATTGATTAGACTCAAATGTAAACAGTCTTATCCTAAGGTTATAAATAAGTGACGAGCGCTTGGAAGAGACCATCGTCTATTGGCTATGAGCAACTACTGATCTGCACTCGAAATATATGATAGGAATTCCAATACAGGTATAGGTGCATTTTCGTTTGTGCGTAAATTTCCGCAGTCGACGGCGACACGCATTGTTGACATTCATATTGTCCAAATTTCAAGTATGATAAAACAGCTGATCAAATAACTTTTCATTGTTTGTGTTTATTATTCAAACATTTCTAATAATATCAACATATTGCCATTTAAAAGTATAGAATAGAATAAACTCAACCTCTCCCATTAAAACATAATTGAACATAATCTTTTAGGTTATTTAGACAAAGTGAAATCTGCACAATCTGAGATCCTGACTCTGTCGTGGTCGACGCTGGCATTTACGTAGGCTACAAACGAAAACCCTTTTTTTATGACTGCATTCAATCATTTTGAACTCACTAAAAATAGTGATATGAAACGCTAATGGACGCTTGGAAGGAGCCAAATCCTGAGTAGCGGCTATGGACATCAAATTGCTCATTTATGAAAATCTTTGTAAAAGTAAATGAAGTTACCTCGACAGTGAAATACCACTGATATAGTTTCCATAGGGCACGAGCACCAGCTGCCGTTCTAACCTCTCCTTTATTTTCGCCTTGTGCTTTCGACAGCTCCACATCATTAAATAGAACAGTTGCAATCCTAGAAAAAATAATCATTCAAAAAACTATAGAACAATAGCTATGGAAGTACACAATTGAATTAATTAGGAAGACCTACTTATTTCTTTTACTGCGAATATATAATACAGTAGGCTACTTACAAAATTGGGGATTTGAATTTTCATAATGTTCAAACAATATAGGTACCGCAATATTTTTCAATGTTACATTTCATTACTGATATGCAATCACTTATTTTCAAGAACAATTTGTTTACTCCATGCATTGACTTTATTTATCTATATCCCCATTGCATCACTTTATCTTTATCTGGAGCGCTTTCGAATTCATTGAACATATATATCAAATTATTTATGAAAATATGAGGAAAATGCATGGAGTTTTCAAATTATGCATGGAATTGAAGAGAATTTTAATGCTCTATCTAAACCTCATTCTTTTTTCGAAACTTTATTCTTCAAAATTTGGGAGAAAGACTAGTTTTGGGCAATGCCTGTTGTCTTCTCCCAATCACATTATTGTAAATATAATGATTTGTGATTGTCAATAAAAATGAATAAAATCAGTGCAGTTCTTTTTTCATCAATAGTTGAAATTTTATTAGGTCAGAAAGAACAAACAATTAGAAGCAATAATAAGAAAACAAGGATATTGTCAAATTTCACTAAAAAATTATTAAAAACTTTAAAACAGTACCATGGTTTCACGTTTACCATCGCATCATCAGTTGCACTAAACGTAAAACCATGGTACTGTTTTAGAGTTTTTAATAAATTTTTAAGTGAAATTTGACAATATCCTTGTTTTCTTATTATGGAGAGATTTCACAACATCACCATCAATTCTACTAATTTTATTAATTAGAAGCAAGTATTTTTTAATGTCACACCTTCAAGAGCGGATATCTCTAATACTATTATTTATTTATTTATTTATTAATATCATTACATTACATCAATTTTGGGAATAATCCCATTTGACAGGTAACTTGTCAGTACTAATACTAATCCTAATACTATAATACATACAATCAAAATAATAAAATATTTATTCAGGTATCAAGTGTCAAGTATCTTTAAGGATGGTAATGATATATATCATATATATAAAAAAAATCAATTTTCTTGTGAATAAAATTCTGAGATTGCGTATAGGCTTCTCTCTAATAACATTTTTTTGACTGCCTGTTTGAATAAAATGACTGATTCAATGTTTCGAATGTGTGTTGGCAGCCTATTATAGAGTCTCATTCCTGAATAAAATGGAGTTTTTTCAAAAGCTACATTTCTATGGATTGGAAATGCAATAATATTTCTATTTCGAGTATTATATTTATGATTATCTGTACAAATTGGAACTTATTGATATTTACTTTAACAAAAACTACTAGCTGGTAAATGTAAATGGAAGGAAGTGTGAGTATGTTAAGGTCTTTGAAAAATGCTTTACATGAGTCCCTTGATCTCAGTCTACAGATAACTCTCAATATCTTTTTCTGCATGATGAAGATTCTTCGGCTGTCTACAGAGTTACCCCAAAATATTGTGCCGTAGCTCAAGTGGGAGTAAACATATGCATAATAGACAGTCAATAATGTGTTTCTGTCGAGTGAGTTGGAAAGAGTTGAAATTACAAAATAGGCCTGATTCAATTTTTTCATTAAGCTCTTAATGTGCTCCTTCCAGGAAAAATTCTGGTCGATTACAAGTCCCAAGAATTTAGTTGAGGAGGAGAGTATTAAGCTATTTCTAATGGTTGGAAGGTGAGTCTCGTCTATCCTCGTTTGATTGCGTATGGAACGAAATTGTATAAGGTGTGTTTTACTGCAATTTAAGGAAAGTCCATTCACTTTAAACCACTCGTTGATTTCTATAAGTGTATTCTTTAATTGAGTTACCAATGTGATCTGATCAGCGTTTGATGCTATACAAGTTGTGTCATCCGCATACATAATTAACTTTGAATTGGTTGTTGCCTTGGGTAAATCATTAATGTACAACAAAAAGAGCAATGTTTCGAATGTGTGTTGGCAGCCTATTATAGAGTCTCATTCCTGAATAAAATGGAGTTTTTTCAAAAGCTACATTTCTATGGATTGGAAATGCAATAATATTTCTATTTCGAGTATTATATTTATGATTATCTGTACAAATTGGAACTTATTGATATTTACTTTAACAAAAACTACTAGCTGGTAAATGTAAATGGAAGGAAGTGTGAGTATGTTAAGGTCTTTGAAAAATGCTTTACATGAGTCCCTTGATCTCAGTCTACAGATAACTCTCAATATCTTTTTCTGCATGATGAAGATTCTTCGGCTGTCTACAGAGTTACCCCAAAATATTGTGCCGTAGCTCAAGTGGGAGTAAACATATGCATAATAGACAGTCAATAATGTGTTTCTGTCGAGTGAGTTGGAAAGAGTTGAAATTACAAAATAGGCCTGATTCAATTTTTTCATTAAGCTCTTAATGTGCTCCTTCCAGGAAAAATTCTGGTCGATTACAAGTCCCAAGAATTTAGTTGAGGAGGAGAGTATTAAGCTATTTCTAATGGTTGGAAGGTGAGTCTCGTCTATCCTCGTTTGATTGCGTATGGAACGAAATTGTATAAGGTGTGTTTTACTGCAATTTAAGGAAAGTCCATTCACTTTAAACCACTCGTTGATTTCTATAAGTGTATTCTTTAATTGAGTTACCAATGTGATCTGATCAGCGTTTGATGCTATACAAGTTGTGTCATCCGCATACATAATTAACTTTGAATTGGTTGTTGCCTTGGGTAAATCATTAATGTACAACAAAAAGAGCAAAGGTCCGAGGACAGATCCTTGTGGTACTCCATTTGGGACCCTGGTAAATGAAGAAAATTTTGCAGAAGATGGATCTCTCACACATTGCTTCCTGTCGGAAAGATAGGAGCGGAGCCAACTTAGAGCTGTGCCTGCTATTCCATAAAAGCTCAATTTTTCCAGCAGGATTTCATGATTTACACAGTCAAAAGCTTTTGAAAGATCGCAGAATATGCCAGCAGCATGCTGCGACCGATCAATTGCAAGTGACATATATTTGACAAAATCATAGATTGCTCCAGAAATGTCCTTCTTTTTACGAAATCCAAACTGGTCTTCAACCAATAATCCATTATTCTCTAAATGAGCAGTCAACCTAGACACAACCGCCATCTCATATATCTTTGAGAACACAGACAGTATTGCAACTGGTCTATAATTACTCAGATCATTGGGATCTCCTTTTTTAAGAAAGGGTAACACATTACTGTATTTTAAAATGTCAGGGAACACACCATGCTTAAAAGATTGATTAATTAGAAAAGTTAAAGGTTTAATCATTTGAATAGCACATTTTTTTAAAAGGAAAGGAGGAAAATCATCCCAGCCAGGTGCTCTGGATGCTTTCATTTTCTTTATTAGGGTAATTATCTCATGTTCCGTCACCTGAGCAAATGAAACTAAAATGCTGTTTGTTTTTTGTTGTCTATTACAGTACTCAAAAGCAGTTTCCATGTCTGTACTTAACTTCAATGTGTCGCAAATGTTTGAAAAAAATTGATTGAATGAATTTAATGTAGATTCAATTGGAGCATCATTGAATACCCTCGACTATAAAAAATTTTGACAGATAAGACTTGTTGGAAATTTTAAAAGATTAAGACCCGGTTGTACAAAAGCCGGTTAAATTTTAACCGTGATTAATTTTACGAGAACCAATCAGAGAAGGCCTTTTTGATAGCCTTTGGGCGGCTTCTCTGATTGGTTCATGTGGAATTAATCACGATTAAAATTTAACCGGCACTTAATTTTGTATTACAGTATATGATAATGGTCAACCTTTATTGAATCTTCAAACAGTAATGTGCGGTTTCACCAAGCTCGGTCAAGACTGAATATGGTCAAATAAACACAACAATATGGTCTTTATTATATAAAGACCATAGTCCATATAGACCATATAAAGACTATATAAATATGGTCTTTACAACAAATGAACTGGTGCATGATTCTATGGCGATGGTTACTATCGATGATTCGAGTACACACCTATAAATAGCACCAGGCTTGACCATGTTCAAAAATCTTGACCGAGCTTTGTGAAACCGGGCATAAGGAGTGTGATTTGAAGAAAAAAGGAATTGAAATTTTTGTGATTTTTACGTCGACGTAGGCTCAGTAACCAGCTGATAATTCTATAATAAAAATATATACTGTTGTTAACTGTAATTCAATAGATGAATAGTTTTACTGGAGCTAAGTGAGAAAATTATTGTCGATTATCAAAAATAATTTCATCACAATCAAGATAAATTAATTGAAGTTGGATGACAATAAACTCACCAGGATATTTTTCCCTCGGCAGACACGCACTGTTCAGAATTGAGATAGAAGAGCATATTCCAGGTTTCAGCAGTTTCTTTCAAGATTTTAAAATACGTTTTATCCTTATGTTTATTGTTCATTATAACAATATCACCAACCGGTCCTTCCCTGTTCTTAATATCATCAATTGTGATTTCAGAATATTCTTTCTCGACAGGGATTATATGCTCTATCAATCTAAACTCATCAGCATGTTTGGATTCTTCTGGAGAAATGACTTGTTGTTTCATATTATTCTTTTCTTTTACTTGTTTGACATTTTTTGAATATGGAGTATTTTTAATTCTATCAAGTCCCTGTTTCAGGGACTGAAACTTATTTCCAACGTTAGAGCCGTTTTTGCTTGAGGCTGCATTTATTGATTCATTGTTGTAGCTGTTGAGTGGATTTTGACTGGATAAGGCTGGAATTCTATCAAGAGGTGATTGTTGTTGATTTTTCTGGTTGCATTTGAATGAAACCATTCTTTCAAACTCACCCACATTGGGATGATGCCAATTAGGTTCTTGGGGCTCAAACTTTTCATTCCTATATGACTGGTGTTGATCTTGTGTATAGAATTTGTTTCTTATGGGATTTGGTGAACTCTCTGTTGGAAACTCCGAGCAAAATTGATTTCTTGGGGGATAAGATGGTTTTTTTGCCAGAGAATTTGAGTCACATTGACTTTCGGGACGACAAGGTTGACTTTCTGCTGAAAACTGTTGGCGATATCGATCACTTGGAAGATTTGATGAACTTTCTGGTGGGAAATGTTGTCTGAATCGATTACTTGAAGGATTTGATGAACTTCTTGTTGGGGACTGTTGGCGATATCGATCACTTAAAAGATTTGATGAACTTTCTGTTGGGAACTGTTGGCTGAATCGATTACTTGAAGGATTTGATGAACTTCTTGTTGGGGAGTGTTGGCGATATCGATCACTTGGAAGATTTGATGAACTTCTTGTTGGGGACTGTTGGCGATATCGATTACTTGAAGTATTTGATGAACTTCCTGTTGGGGACTGCTGGCTGAATCGATTACTTGAAGGATTTGATGAACTTTCTGGTTGGAACTGTTGGCTGAATCGATTACTTGAAGGATTTGATGAACTTCTTGTTGGTGACTGTTGGCGATATCGATCACTTGAAGATTTGATGAACTTTCTGTTGGCAACTGTTGGCGATATCTATCACTTGGAAGATTTGATGAACTTTCTGTTGGGAACTGTTGGCGATATTGATTACTTGGAGGATAAGGTTGACATTCTGTTGGAAACTCTGGGCGACTTAGATTCTTTGAGGGATTTGATGAACTGTATGCAGTAAAGTCTGGTTGAAATTGATTTCTTGATAAATGGGGTGGATTATCTGGGCAGAATTGATTTCTAGAGGAACGAGGTGGAGTTTCTGGTTGAGAATCTGAGCGAAATTGATTTTTGGGTGAATACTGTTGATATTTTGGCTGATACTCTGAATTGAAATCATTTCTTGAAGGAGGATACTTCCTGTGATATGGAACTTGATAACTCCTATCAGTACTTCGATAAGGACCATCTCTACTGTTATTAAAGCGATTTTCATTCATTTTAAGAGAACTCTTATAACCTCTATCTTCTGCTGTATAAGTTCTATCTGAGTTTCTTCCCGCATCTGATGATGATGCGTCTTGATATTCATTTTGATAGCTATTTTGCCTGTGGTTGTAAAATTGTGAATCAAAATTTCTGTCACTTTCTCTATCGTTGAGGTAATCGCCTCTTCGCATAAAAAAACTGTTGGGTTGACTCATGGTGTAACGTAACGTCTCCTCTAATCCTGAATAACGTTGAATTTAGATCCTGAAACAAAATAGGAAAACAAAATGTACTAAACCTTAATAAATTTGGTTAAAAATGTGGTTACCGGCCAGGAAGATCAACGGTCGACCATATCTTCACAATCAGGCAGATTTTGGAGAAATGTTATGAGTTTGATGTCAACGTGCAACAGATATATATTGATTTCCAACAGGCATTTGATACTATCAGTAGGGTGAATGTGTATGAGGCACTTAGGGAGTTAAATTTCCCAACAAAGCTGATCCGTCTCATAAGTATGACAATGAGAGGAAACAGAGCTGTGGTCTAGATTGATGGAAGTGTAACAGAGGATTTTGAGGTAAGAAGGGGACTGAGGCAAGGAGATGTGCTGTCAACCATGTTATTCAATGCAGTACTGGAAAATATTATCAGAAAGGTGATGGAAGGCACCTTCCTATATCAGAAAGGAAGGCACACTCTTCAACCGGATGTGCCAAATAATGGCTTATGCAGATGACGTGACCATACTAGCAAGAAATAGGAAGGAACTGACAGAGATAAAAAGCTATGAAAAGCTGGAATATGAGGCAAGAGAAGTAGACCTGGAAATTAATATGCAGAAAACCAAGTAATGGTTATGTCCAGGAGGCCAGTGAATGATGGAGCACAGATACAGTTATCAGGTAGAACCTTTGAGAAAGTGAAATCATTCAAGTATTTAGGCACCCTAATAAACAGAAGAGGAAGAAGAAGTGGATGCTAGGATAATGTCCGGAAATAGGGCCTATTTCGCCCTGCAGAATATCTTCAAGTCCGAGAATGTGTAAAAAAAATTTACACAACAGTTTTAAGACCAATAGTGACATATGGGGCCGAAGCTTGGACATTAACTAGAAGAGAAGAAGGTCTGCTACAAAGATGGGAAAGAAAGATTTTAAGAAGAATTTTTGTAGCAATCAAGAAAATAAAATATGGAGGATAAAAACAAACGAGGAACTAGGAAGATTATTTGAGAAGACCAGTATTTTATCTGTTGTGAGAAGTATAAGGTTGAGATGGGCTGATCATGTGCACAGAATGCCAGAAGGGAGGGTGCCAAAAATAGTGCTGAAAGGCAAACCCGGAGGACGAAGAATACAAGGAAGACCAAGAAAGCGGTGGTTTGACGATGTTAAGGAGGATTTGCGAAGACTGGGTGTAAGAAGATAGAGAAGAACAGCAGAATGTCGAGAGGGATGGAAGGATGTGATTGTGAAGGCTAAGGCTCTACATGGGCTATAGTGCCTATGATGATGATGAATCTATAATAAAAAGAATAACCTCTCGTGGATCATAATAATCTCTACCGTTATTAAGAGAAGATTGCAACTAAGAATTGTTATGTTGGCAGCCTGCGAACTGTGGGTGAGTGGATGAAAAAGGTTATGTCGTCTCGGGCTCTCTGTATGATCTGTCTTGCGTGGTGCTCGTAATAAGCTATTGTCTTCATCCAAATGGATTTTATATAATAATATTCACATACTACACTATAAGAATGTGATGACATAATCTCATATTTGATAATAAAACTTTATAGGAGTCGAATCATTCAAAGATATATTATTGAAGATAGAGACTGAACTCGACTTAACAGCTCAACAATATGTTTATAAAAATTAAGAAAGTACATTACAATTATATTTCCTTTTAAATATTTTAAAAAACGTTTTACATTTATCAATACATTTTTCAACCATATCCAAACAGAAATGCTCAAATAATAATAAAATGCTGTTAAGATAATTTGATGTTTGCCAAAACATGTTGAGTTTATTCTAACTTGTGTGGTATTCCTAATATCAAATCAGTGCATTAAGTGTCTGATTAATTAATTATCACAGGGCATTAACTGTCAAGCGTGTACCGTGACCGTCTACTGTGTGTAATCTCCTTTTCTTTTACCCCTATTGTTGATGGTACTGCATTCTGTGTAGGTACTCTTGTTACGTAAATATAAGAATAAAATAATATGATAAATTTACATGGTTGCGACCGTTTATTACCAAATCAACAATAGGCCTACTGTAAAAATAAGCAATAGCAATAATAACGCAATTATTCGTCATGAAGTTCAATTGATTTATGGCCATGATCATTATTTCGATAATTTTCGACTTCAAAGAGTATCTTTCATAATTAAAATTGAAAAAAGAAAAAACAAATCTTAAATACCCATTTTATTAGAGCCTAAATAAAATTTATTATAAGCCTAATATGGCATCAAAAGATATTGTTTGTTGAAAGATGATTAACAAATGTACGTTAAATTTTCTACAAATTTGTAATGCGAAATTGATAAATTTATAGACATGAGAATTTTTCTTATTCTACAGCAAGATGCCATTTTTTCTCAGATATTTGACATGTTCCATTGATGCGCACATAGCTGTATGCTATCTCAAACCTATTCTCAGAATATTGTATACAATTCAATCTAATACCAAGTACGGTAAACAGTATAAAAAGTACCTAATCTGAAAAATCTGGATAGGTAATCGGTAAAAGTTTTTCAATTATCAATCAAATTTTCTTTTACTTATCAGTCCTACTTGGATTTTAAATATATATCCTCATTATATACATGGTTACTTGATACTTGAATCCTTCGTTGCTGGCTGGGATGACCAAACAGACTGTGTCAAGGAAGACGAGGAGTACGTTCCCTGAGATTCTGGTGAGGCCATGGTCATCGTTGGGGAATAAAGGCTCATCATCCTCCAGTTCCGTCAGCGAATAGATGGGCCGCTCTACAAGTCGCTCCTTTATTGTGCGTTTGAATCCTTCAGGGGAGCTGATTGAACAATTTAAGAGCCGCTATGTGGAAGCTCCTTCGAGTCCCTGTTAGTCTGCTACGGGGTATTACATGGTTGACATGAAAACATTCTTAAAGCTTACATAATTCACAAACTTGAATTACGCATTTTACGGTAACCTTATAAGCTGAGTCTAACCTATTATCACAGCCAATCAGATTGTATCAGTGATGGGCTATTATTCATTACATTTATTTATTGAAATGAAGCCAAATCAAATGCTATGGGGGGGGGGGTTCTGAAAAAAGTTATGTTGACTACTGACACATTTGTTTTTTAATACGTACATGGGGAGGGGGTGCATCCAAAAGCTTGGGGTGGGTGGTTGGCCCTTATAAAAGCCCCTTTAGGATTGTATTTTAGTTATGGAACAAGTATAAAAAGGACCATCATCTATTAATAGCATTGTTTCTGGAAGTATCGTAGTGTAAAAGTGACTAATTACGGCACAATATGTCCATTTTTGAAGTTATTAAATATTTTTTTAAATGTAAGAGAGGAAAAAAATAGTATTCGCTACCATGGATTTTATCAAAAAGACAATTAAAACATTAAAAATAAACAGTTTGAATTTCTGAAGCGGAACTTAGGTTATGTCAACAATAGTTATATTGCCTAAGCCTAAAAGATATCTTCAAAATAGTTGAGATACAATTGTGCCGTAATATCAATAACAAATGCAAAAATGAATAGATAATAGGCCTATTACAATAACGATTGCAGTTAATAGTCTAGTAGGATAGTCTTACCTGTCAATAGGACCACTAGTATTCAAGTTTTGATTCAACCAAACATATTCAGTCTATAAGAACTATGTTAATTATTTTTATGCTGAACAAACATAAAATCCCAATACTGTATGAATTCTAACTTTGAAGTTTACATTCACTTTTAAAATAAAGTATTATTCGTATTTGTAGATTGGAGCTGGACAAATCGTTATATTGTTTAATCGATAATAGTTGGATGGATAGAGTTGCTTGAATTGTGGAACACGGAACGTGACGAGACGACGATACTTCCGTTCCACAATTCCACTTGGATCAACCAATTAAATTTACACGCGCGATTAGCCACTAAATTTTGAAATTGCTAATACTGTATTGAACTCAAGTATAAGCATAATAAGTTTCCAACAAAATACTTGTGTAGACAAGACGTATAATTGATTTTAAAATTTATTTTTGAATAAATGAAAGAATTTCTATATAAATTGCCGTATGAGAATCACATACTATACCTGGAATCACACATTAAGGCTGTGCAAAGGCTAAAAATAAACTTTTTACTCGTGATATTTTTTAAAGTTTTTTTTTATTTGTATATCATCAATCTATCAAAATGAAAAAGTTAAAGCATTTTTTTCTTAACATTACTTTGTGAAATATGAGCGCCTTAAGTTTAAATTTTTGGGACAGAACATTTCAAATTCGGTAAGAGATAAATCCATGAGATTTAGAGGATAGATTCTTCATGGTATTGTTGATCTAGTAAAACAAAAATTTTCCGAAAATAACTTATAATTTTCTAAGATAGTTATTCAATTTACTGAAAATAACCAAAAATAACTTTTAGTAAGGTTATTTTTGGTAAATTGAATAACTTTTCCAAAAATTGATATTTTTAGAAAATTTTTGTTTTACAAGATCAAAAATACCATGGAGAATCCATCCTCTAAATCTCATGGATTTATATCTTACCGAATTTGAAATGTTCTGTCCCAAAAATTCAAACTTCAGTCGCTCAAAAAGTAATGATCGGAAAAAAAATGTTTTCCTGAGAAAACTTTTTCATTTTGATAGCTTGCTGATGATATACAAATCGAAAAACTGAAAAAAATATTCTAAGTAGAAAGTATATTTTTAGCCTTTGCACAGCCTTAAAGTTGATAACTTCGACCATCCTCACAAACATGATTCAGTTAGCCTACCGTTATAATTAATATTAATACGTTATTTCAGAATTATTTTTAATAAAATTACCTCAGTATGATTTCTATTTTCCTAACATTTCAAGAGAAATTGTATTATAATACCTACCGAATAACTTTATTTCTGTTTATTTGAAGTCAGATTGTTGTATCACATTATCTGCCAAGATTTGTAAGAGAGTAAAAATTGATCTCAGTTATGAAAGCAAAGTTTTGAATCTATAATAAAAATGAATGTATGTGTGTTTTTTGTTCCCTAAAGACTTAAAAACTACTTGACAGAACGGCAATAAGACCTTGTCAAGCTTCTGGGTTTTGTAATGGACAGTAAACTCAACTGGGCCAGCCATATTCAGCAGCATATGTGACCACAAGACTGTCCAGAATTTGTTTTCTGCTGCTGAAGCTGAGGGGTCATGTGACTGAGGCCTATTTAGTCATGGTGTATCACGCGCTCTTCGATCCACTGTCACATTTTCTATGGCCTACTCATGTGGGGTCAAATCAGCAAAGGTTGTGGACATACTAAAGCTTCAGTAATTCAGTATATTCAGTCCATGACTGAAAAAACAGGCTGCCCGAATCATCACCGCAAGCGAATATCGCGCACACTGTAAGCCCCTTTTTGTTAGACTTGGTGCCGGTTGCACAACAGCCGGTTAAATTTTAACCTTGATTAATTCCACAAGAACCAATCAGAGAAGCCGTATTTTCAAAAACGCCTTCTCTGATTAGTTCTCATGAAATTAATCACGATTAAAATGTAACCGGCTGTTGTGCAACCGGGCCTTGGTATTCAAACAGTGATCTGCCGGGGGCGCGACAGCCGAGTCCGACGATCTGCCACTTCCTACTTCTCTGTCTGATGTATGTCAAGAAGAACCAGCAGTACATATTCATCAGACTCGGACTGATGTGCATGAACATAAAACCAGATATCGAGGGCTGATTGATATTCCCAGAGTACGCCTTCAGGATTTCGGCATTGCGATACTTCAATAGGCTGCCTACAGGAGTGAAACAGTTGGATTTAAGAGCGTTCGAGAGAGTTGTATCCAAGCACTTGAAAAGCAAGGCATACTACATTGTTAGTGATGATTTGTCGGAATTGCTGTCTTGCTAAACATGCCTTATGTATGTTTTTGTTTTGTGTTTTATATTTTATGTTTTTGACGCCATCGATCCCATATTATGGGTAAAGGATGCAGATTTAGGTATAAAGGCATGAAACTTTGGGAATATGTTGTGTATATTGGGGATGGTTTCTGACCAGAAATTTAATAGGAGGGCTAATAATAATTATTTATAAAACCATTTTACAGACCTATGTTTTCAAAATTGTCGGCCGAGCGGCTGCCGAAGAACAGAAAGATGAGCATGATCATAGCCTACTATAGATAGAGTAAAGTAAGCAATGGCATGATTCAAGATCATATTGTGATAATATGATTCAACATCTAAAGTTACCAGCTGTAATAAACACGCCACTCTGAGATAAAAACTGTGTGTACTGGTATTAAAACGGTAGTTTGGAGTTGAAGTAGTGTAGTTGATTGGTACCAGTTGTAGATAATGGCTCCTTAGAAGACCTACCGTATACAAATAATTATCACTCCCCTATCATTGAGAAACTGGAAAATGTTGGAAAAAATTATTCACCTCATGGAAGAGAGTTGTTCATATTGCATTCATTAACTACTGAAGAATGACAGAATAGTTTACCATTTTTTTTAAATTTAGCTTAGCTTATATTCATCCTAAAATGGAAGGAATATTGAATTCTGTTTGATTCATCGTACATCGCATATTTTCTGGACTATGAAAACATTAAATTCATCTTTGAAACACTGATTTAACCTATATTTTTTAATTCGACACTCAACTGCTAGATGATATTACTACTAATTGATTGAGAAGGATATGTTTTCGAAATAATAAATGCTGTATGACTAAGCACATAGAAAGTCCGTATTGAGATGTAAATGAAAATATTAATGTTCAGATAAATGTCATGATTCACCAAATAATGTCAAGTATGACATGAGATACATTGGCTTTTTGGCGGTACGAAGTTCGCCGGGTAAGCTAATCAAATTATCAAAAAGGATTTTTCATTCATGAATGTGATTTATTTGACATGAAATTGATTATTTTATCAAAGGAAATGAAAATTAATATTAGATCAAATGTAATGGGATGAATTGAGTGCCTAACAGCTGTCTACACTCAGAGGCAAAGTGGAGTCAAATATAGAGATTCTGCAATCATGTCTCTTATTTCTTCACTGCCATTACTGTATAACTATAGTCCAGTCAAATGGTCATTTTTCATGAAACAGCCCCGAAATAATTTTTCTTGTCGGTTCTATAATTATGTATTTTGGGGTGATGAATTTGAATCTGGAATTTGCTGACACGCCAAATAGGCCGGCTTCACCCCTAAAAAGCCCAAAATTATGCGACTTTTTCCAATTTTTTCATTTAATTTTGAAAACCTCGGGGTTATTGAAAAAAAAAACATTCACTACAAAATTGAAGACAAAAAGATTTCCAATAGATTGAGTTTTCAGGCAAAATTCTACGATTTCTGGTTTTTAAGCCTTACTTCTGTCCTTCGTCATCGACCAGCTTCCTGGATGGACGGCGTCTCTTTGTATTCAGACCTAATTTGGTCGTCGTTGATTATAAAAATTTTTACAAAACTTGT